>NC_057394.1:15022326-15148029 GCF_019320065.1 Cervus canadensis | reverse complement strand
GAACCCTGAATATTCTTTGGAAGGACTGAAGCTGAAGCTGAAACTCCAGTATTTTGTCATCTGATGCAAACAGATGACTCACTGGAAAAGGGTCTGATGCTGGGAAAGATTAAGGGCAAGAGAAGAGGGTGTCAGAGAATGAGATATATGGATGACATCACATCACGGGTGCAATGGACATGAACTTGGGCAAACTCCGGAGACGGTGAGGGATAGAGACCGGCAGTGCTGCCATCACGGGGTTGCAAAGAGTGGGACACGACTGAACGACTGAACAACAACGGTCCAGGGCACTAATTAGATGAAGGAAGCTGTTCATAAGCTGCTTGCTTGGGGCTGGGGACGGGGTGGGGGTGGGGGTGTGACGCTTCAGTTCAGAACTGGGAATTCCTGAGCAGTTCAGGGGAAGCCGGTTAAGAGTAGAGGCTGGGTGTTCAGTGCATTTCCCACTGGGCTGTGATTCCCCCTGGCAGCCTTCCCGCTTCCTGCTCTCTGGCTCTGGAGGGGCTGCCGGCAGCAAGGCACGGAGACCTCCGCCACCAGGTCCCTGGGTCCCCTCCCCACCCCTGCTCCCCACTTCCTTGCCCAGTCGTGCCCCGCCTCCCCAGGGTGCAGGGGGCAGCAGGACAGCATTGGGAGGGCCCACACTTGTTTCCGAAAGGCGCGGGCAGCCGAAGGCGCCATGACTGCCGCGTATCATGGCCGGGGGGCGCTCACCAGAAGAACAGGCGTGAGCAGAGGTTCGCTTTCTGCAATGGGTTGGGCTTCACCTCCGGGTACTGCGGCAGCATCGTGCCGGCCGGGGCGGGCGTGGAGCGGGGCGGCGCTGCTCTGGCCGCGGTGAGGCTCCCGCTGCTCCTAGAGGCTACCGCGGAGATGCTGGAGACCAGTCTGCCTTTGAGGTCTGCTGGGCGGGCCCTGAAAAACCACAGGCTTCTGCGGGTGGAGCTCCCACCGCCCGCCAGGTCTCCGCCTCCCCCAACTGCGCAACCTCCCGGTCGGTCGCCGACTCTGCGCTGCTGTCACCGCTCCGGGAGAAGTAGGGCCGTATATGGGGCTGCAGGACGAAGAGGCAGTCAGGCCAAAGCTTCCAGGAGCCGCATGCAAGTGGAAGGCAAGGCCACCGGCTCTTTGTTGGAGGAGGGTACACAGGACAGCAGGAACAAACCAGCTCCAAGGATCCCACCTGGCTGCAAACTCCGCTGAAACTCCTCTTCTGAGCCCAGGCACTCACCCAGAAGAAGAGGGGAGGCTCAGGCTCTGCCCTCCTCTGCTGCCCCGAAGCTCCCCATGGACTGCAGGGAAGGCCTGGAGAAAGCTGGCGGAAGGCATGAACAGCCCACGTGAGATGTCCTGTGGCATCTCACACGTAGCATTGTGAGGGAACCTCCGTGAGCTTTTTGCTGCCCTCTTAGATTGGGAAAGGGGACTCTGAGGGGAGAGAAACTGCCTCCTAATTTCTTTCATCATGTGTTCAGAACCTAGATAAGTAACAGTGACATATGTCACAAAATACATATGACATTTCTGGGGACCTTACCTCACTTTCAACTCTAACAATGCGCTGTTCAAGAAGGTATTATCCCTATTGTACAGATAAGAAAGATGAGGCTCAAGGACAGCACTTGTCCAAGGTCTTGGACCCAAGTTTGGGGCTCAACATGCTTATCTCACTGGTAGATGGACAGTGTGTGAAAAGTGCCTAAAATATGCTGTGTGAATGAATGAATGAATGACTGCAGGACTGAATGAGCAAAATCTTGGGACCTACTCATAAGTGTTTAATTACCAGCTCAACAGTTTCTCTTCCCTTCTACTCTAAATGAAAAAAGATAAAAATTTATGTACCTACAACAAGATCACCATATTATTTTGATTATTTCCCATATACCTTGGCTAAAATTTGTGTTATTATTGACAGCTTTTAGCTTCAGTTATACAAGATGGAAAGGTAAGTTCTAGAAAACTGGTGTACAGCAATGTGATAATATTGCTGTGTACTTTTAATTTGCTTAAAGAGTAGTAGTTCTCAACATAAAAAGAAAAAAAAAAGGAAAATGGCAAAAGTGGAAGTGATGGACATGTTGATTGGCTTGGTTGTGATAGCTTAAGGTGAATGGTGTTGAATTTGTGATCTCCAAAGTTGAAGATTTAGCTTCGGGACCAGGAACCAGTCTTGATCACTTAAGAGTTTTTGTGTAGCAGAGTTTTATTAAACTATGAAAAGGGACAGAGAAATCTTCTGACATAGACATCAGAAGGGAGACAGGGGGCGGGGGATAGAGAGTATCACCACTCAGTAGTCTTATCAAGGCCTTATATACTTTTACCAGACCCACTCCCACAACATACATTTGAAGATGACAGGATTAGTCAGAAGGTTCCCAAGAAGAAGAAACATGTCCTGGAGCAAGCTACATTGCTATATTGACTACCATAAAGCAATGTAAAAAAAAGAAAAGTTTGTCTTTTTCTCCCTGAGAGCCCCAGACCCCTTTCTTCTTCTTGATGGCTCCAGACCCCTTTCTCCTCCTCAGGGACCCTGGACTTCTTATCAACCTACCTAGGCATTGACTCTCAGTTGTGATGAATATTTCACAATGTATATGTAAATCAAGTCATCAGGTTGAACATCTAAATATATATAATATTTGTCAATTATACCTTAATGCCAGAGGAGAAATTGATTTTAAAGAACCCCTTAATATATTCAAACATTTTTTATGAGTCAAACATATAAGAATGCAAGGTGTTGATAATTTTGTATTGATGGGCATGATGAGAATTTATTCTACTATTTTCTTGCTTTTCATGCATGTTTGAAATTTTCTGTTGCAAAAAAGAAAAGTGATTAGAGCTAAAAATTGTAATTTTTCAATAACCTACCTTTCTCATGTTAGCTCTCTCTCAGATAATGTAATCCACAATGTATGATACCAGACTTCTCCTGATGTAAAGGTCTCTTTTACATTCCCTACATTTTCCAGTGCAGTAAACACTCAGCTACTAGTTCTACTTCAAAAATGAAGGAACTGGTTGCTAAAGTTGGAGGTCTAGTGACTTCCTTGTCAGACTGCCCCAGACTGTTCTGTCTGGTCCCCACAACTATCTCAGGACCATAATTAGCCATCTCCAAACTGCCAAGTACATTCAATCCCTTCAGCTTCTGCTGTCTTTTTTTTTTTTTTCTAAACTAAGATCTTTTGAAACTTCTTAGCATCTTATTCTGGACATACGCTAACATGGTATTTATAAGAGACATTGAAAACCAGTGTCAGTTTGTATAGAGAAGACTGAATCTGGAGCCAAGGGACTAGAGATTTAGATACTTTCCTTTTTACCTAACCTTTCTGACCTAACTGTTTTCAGGTTTACAAATAGTGGGGCTGTTTTTTAGTTGTTTTTTTGTTTGTTTGTTTGTTTTTTGCTGGCACTAGAGAGAGAAAAACCTCTCTTTCCTTTCTGATTAGGGACTTATAAGGATATGATCCATAACTGCTGGTAGCCATGCCTCCCATTCACATGAAGAGGCCAGAAAGAGTAAAGCAGGAACCCAAAGGGAAGTCATACACTCAACAACTATTTATTAAACACCTACTGTGTACCATGAACTGTTCTGGGAGTTAAGGACATGTAAGTGAACAGCATGGTGATATAAAGGAGAGTCTGCTGCTGCTGCTGCTGAATCACTTCAGTCGTGTCTGACGCTGTGTGATCCCATAGACGGCAGCCCACCAGGCTCCCCCATCCCTGGGATTCTCAAGGCAAGAACACTGGAGTGGGTTGCCATTTCCTTCTCCAACGTGTGAAAGTGAAAAGTGAAAGTGAAGTCGCTCAGTCATGTCCGACAGGTAGCAACCTGATGGACAGCAGCCTACCAGGCTCCTCCATCCACGGGATTTTCTAGGCAAGAGTACTGGAGTGGGGTGCCATTGCCTTCTCCAAAGGAGAGTCTAGGTGGCATCAAATCTCTGGGGTTCCTGAGGGCACTAGGAACCCTCCTTAGATGATGGGACCTGCTGGAGTAGGAGCTGTCACTTTAGAGCTCATGTCCTCTGACTCTTCGCCAGGAGTAAAAAGTTCACTGCTTATCTGCAACTCTCTGCTGAAGGGCCTTTTTTCGGCTGTGGGAGCACTTTGGGGCCATAGTCAAGGAAAGTCTGAACCCCTGGATTCAACCCTCAACTGGTGATGGATGGGGAGCTGGGAGATAAATGCCCCAGTGCCCTTGTCTGTGAGTTAGAACAATTCTGTCTCCCAGCACTCTAAGCAGCTGAGTTGCCTAAGCAGTAACTTGTTAACACAGTTTTCATTGGCTTCCTTCCCTTCTCTGTCTCATTTCTTCACTCCCTACAAATGTTTTCCTGGCATCCCTTATAAAATAAACTCCTTCTACTCAAATCCTTCTCATAGTCTGCTACCAGGGAATCTAAACTATGACACTTACCAGAAACATCCTCCTAATTATTGAAAAATATATTTACTCCTGGAAATTGCAACCCACCCCAGTATTCTTGCCTGAAGAATCTCCATTGACAGAGGAGCCTGGCAAGCTACAGTCCGTGGTTTCACAAAAAGTTGGACACAGCTGAAGTGACTTAGTATGCATGAACCCATAAAAGTCCTAGCTAATACTATAAACCCTGGATTACCCCATACAGTAGCACTATTTACATGCTAATTTTGAGGACTTGAAATGCATCCGGTCCAAATTTGAGATGTGCCATAACTGTAAGATAAGATACACAATAGATTTCAAAGATAGCAAAAAACATAATTTGTTTCATTAATGATTTTTATATTGTTTATATGTTAATATAGTGTTTTGGACACACTGGTGTAACAATGTGTTACTGATATTATCTTCACTTGTTCCTTTTAAAATGGCCACTACAAATTTAACATTACAGATGTGGTTCACTTTATATTTCTATGGACAGGACTGTGGTAACCAATGGACAGGCTCTGGCACCACAGATCTCTCACAGTCAAGAAAGCAAATTAATAATGTTCATGTTATTATACAAATAACCTTGAATGTGATCTAATTCATGAAAAGAAATCATCCTCACATTTCAGAACTTTGTTACTGGTAATGAATTACTTGTCTCACTTCTCACTGGCTCTCAGACATACTTGCACTATAACACTTTTACAGAGAGTCCTGGTATAAAAACTTAAACAAAACTCCTTATTTTGGATCAGTATATTCTATTTTATATTCCTTTAAGATGTTATAATAATAATGGAATCTTGAGTAATTTTGTTTTCAGTTCATTTGGAACACTAGTCCATAACTGAGATGAGTTGTCCAGAAACTGTTAAGAGTTGAGAAAGAGGTCCTCAGAAAAGAATATACCTAAAAAATAGAAATTCCTACTTTCATTAGGCTCACAATCTAGAAAAACAATAGATAAAGAGGAAATTTCAGCAAAACAGTAAAAAATAATAAAATAACACAAACACGTTCATTCTTACCCTGTTAAATTAAGGATGTTTCGTGATGGTGCTGGCTCTGATTGTGTCACACAGGTTCACGCTTCAAATGTTTTTCAGCCAAATAGAGAGGCCTAATGGCCATCAAAAAAAGAACCCAGAAAAAAACAGAATAACCCATCCTAATGAAGGCAAAGTCTGATAGACACTGTAGTATATTGTTGGCAAAATATAAATTAGAATAGTTTTTTCATAAAATAATCTAACAATATTTATTATTAAGAGCCTTAAAAATGTTCATTCTTTTTGACTCAATAAGATTTCCACTTTGAAGATGAAGAAGGTAAAAAGTCAGCTATAGACAGCTCTTTATGTACAAATACTCAAACAGTAAATAATCTGCCTGCAATGCAGGAAACCTGGATTCAATCCCTGGATAGTGAAGGTCCTGCGGAGAAGGAAATGGCAACCCATTCCAGGAAGTACTCTTGTCTGGAGAATTCCATGGACAGAGGAACCTAGCAGGGTATAGTTCATGGGATCACAAAGAGCTGGACATGACTGAGCGACTAACTTTCACTTTCATGTTTCTCAGAGCAGTGCTTATAATACTGGAATTTAGAAACATCCTAACTTCTAAGTTCAGCAATAGCAAAATGATTAAATAAATCATGAATCACTTTTAGAGAAGTGCTTTAGATTTCCCTGGTGGTAGAGTGGATAAGAATCCACGTGCCAATGCAGGGGACCCAGGTTCAACCCCTGGTCCAGGAAGATCCCACATGCCGCCAAGGGGCAACTAAGCCCAAGTACCACAACTACTGAAGCCTGTGTGCTTAGAGCCCATGCTCTGCAACAAGAGAAGTCACTGTAATGAAAAGTCTGTTCAGTTCAGTTCAGTCATTCAGTAGTACCCGACTTTTTGTGACCTCATGGACTGCAACATGCCAGGCTTCCCTGTCCATCACCAAATCCCAGAGCTTGCTCAAACTCATGCCCATTGACTCCATGATGCCATCCAACCATCTCATCCTCTATTCCCCTTCTCCTCCTGCCTTCAATCTTTCCCAGCATCAGGGTCTTTTCCAATGAGTCAGTTCTTCACATCAGATGGCCAAAGTATTGGCATTTCAGCTCCAACATCAGTCCTTCCAGTGAATATTCAGGACTGGTTTTCTTTAGGAATGACTGGTTTGATCTCCTTGCAGTCCTGGGGACTCTGAAGAGGTCTCCAACACCACAATTCAAAAGCATCAATTCTTTGGTGCGCAGCTTTCTTTATGGTCCAATTCTTACATCGATACATGACTACTGGAAAAACCACAGCTTTGACTAGACAGACCTTTGTCAGCAAAGTAATGTCTCTGCTTTTTAATATGCTGTCTAGGTTGGTCAGAGCTTTTCTGCCAAGGAGCAAGCATCTCTTAATTTCATGGCTGCCATCACCATCTGCAGTGATTTTTTAGCCCAAGAAAATAAAGTCTGTCAGTGTTTCCATTGTTTCCCCATCTATTTGCCATGAAGTGATGGGACCAGATGCCATGACCTTCGTTTTTTGAATGTTGAACTTTAAGCCAGCTTTTTCACTCTCCTCTTTCACTTTCATCAAGAGGCTCTTTAGTTTTTCTTCACTTCTGCCATAAGGGTTGTGTCATCTGCATATCTGAGGTTATTGATATTCCTCCCAGAAATCTTGATTCTAGCTTGTGCTTCATCCAGCCCAGCATTTCGCATTATGTACTCTGCATATAAGCTAAATAAGCAGGGTGACAATATACAGCCTTGACATACTCCTTTCCCAATTTGGAACTAGTCCATTGTTCCATGCCTGGTTCTAACTCTTGCTTCCTGACCTGCATACAGATTTCTCAAGAGGCAGGTAAGGTGGTCTGGTATTCCCATCTCTTGAAGAATTTTAAATAGTATCTTGTGATCCACACAGTCAAAGACTTTGGCATAGTCAAGAAAGCAGAAGTAGATGTTTTTCTGGTATTCTCTTGATTTTTCTTTGATCCAATGAATGTTGGCAATTTGATCACTGCTTCCTCTGCCTTTTTAAAATCCAGTTTGAACCTCTATAAGTTCTCAGTTCATGTACTGTTGAAGCCTAGCTTGGAGCATTTTGAGTATTACTTTGCAGAGTGAGGCCCCATAGAAGCCTTCTGATGGCTGCAGCCTCATGAGGGACCATGAGCCAGATTACCCAGCCAAGCTGCTTCCAGATTACTGACCCCCAGAAATTCTGCAAGATTTGGAGTATCCAGGAGTCTCCAGCAGAGGCTCCAGTCGGCAGTGGTCTGCTGCTGGGTTAGGGGCACTGAATGCAACATTGTGTGCACAAATCCTTTTGAAGGAGGTCTCCATTATCTTCATTACCCCCCAGCATAGTTTGGCCTTAGGCCAAACAACAGGGAGAGAACACAGCCCTGCCCATCAACAGAAAATTGTACTAAAGATTTACCGAATATGGCCCCACAGATCAGAACAAAATCCAGTTTCCCTCACAGTCAATCTCTCATCAGGAAGCTTCCATAAGCCTCTTATCCTTACCTATCAGAGGTAAACCACAAGGAAAAAGACAAGGAAAACCACAATCAGAAAACTAACCAATCTGATCACATGGATCACAGCCTTGTCTAACTCAATGAAACTATGAGCCATGCCTTGTAGGGCCACCCAAGACAGATGGGTCATGGTGAAGAGTTCTGATAAAACATGGTCCACTGAAGAAGGGCATGGCAAACCACTTCAGTATTCTTGCCTTGGGAACCCCATGAACAGTGTGAAAAGTACAACAAACAGTAGCTCCCACTCACCACAACTAGAGCAAACCCACGCAGCAACAAAGACCTACTACAACAACAACAAAAATGGTATCGAATGCTTTGAACAACGACCAAAATGGTAGATCTTAAGAAAGCTGGATCCTGAGAGTGTACTGATGAAAGCAACAAAGAAGCTGTGAGGTATTCTGGCTAAGAAGCTATTAGACTCTGCCTGCCATTCCCATTCCTTCATTTCTCTTTCATGGAAAAATGTGTTGTGTATCACCTGTCAGCTCAGAATCAGCCTGCTGTATATTGACTTGTATGTTGATCCATCTTTACTGCACTGGCAGCTAATACCTTTCACTGACTCAACTGTAAGTTCTTTCTGGATTCCTAACATTTGACTATGGCTGAGCTTTGGTAACTAAAGTTATTGTTCTTTTTTACTTTGTAGTAGGTTTTGCTGATTCTGCCTGGTGATGGCATTTTACTATCGACCAGAGTCTATCACACAGAGGAATTGAGATTAAAATGATAGTTGTTTTTTGTTTTTTTTTTTTTATTTTTTTTACTTTGTTTTACTACCTGCAGTGGGTTTCTCTGGATTCTGTATAGTGACAATATTTTACTATTGGCAACAATCT
Organism: Cervus canadensis; assembly: GCF_019320065.1. Lineage (NCBI taxonomy): Eukaryota > Metazoa > Chordata > Mammalia > Artiodactyla > Cervidae > Cervus > Cervus canadensis. Next base: position 15,139,181 of record NC_057394.1, on the reverse strand, counting down.
ACCAGATGGAGGATCCACAATAAGGTGGATAGCAATAGCTTTAGAAAAGAAGCGACTGGGAAAGAGCAACTGGCCTTTGGTTCAAAGCTGGTAGTTTTGGTCAAAGAGCCTGAGGTGCCACCTCTTCAAATGAGCTGATCTGTAAGGATACATTTAACTCCATGTCATGCAGCCACACAAAGTTCAGAATCAAATTATGCAGTATAGCTTGCTTGTATCCCATGAGAGACGCCACTCTGTCTAAATTGAGACCAAATTCTGGACTAAAAGTTTTGATACCTTTATGTGTATGTCATTTATCATTCTGCAACAGCCAAGAGACTTAAGTTTCTACTCATTAATCAAAACACTCAGGGAGGCTATTTCTAGCACACATCTAGATGTCCCATTGGGTCATAACCTTTACTAACCTCAAACCACTTTTCTTATTTCAAATTTAGAATTTCACCCAGCAACTGACTATCAAGCATTGCCATCCATCTCAATCAGTCAGTTTGTTCAGTTTCCATAAAACAATCATCTCTGTATTGTAATGGCCCTTCTTTGTAGATCCATTTAGGTGTTTTATTACATTTTCCTCCACTGTTTAAAAAAAATAGAAGATGAAAAGAATCAATATGCTAATATTAACAACAATGCAATTAATGTAAATATGGAGACAGCATGAAATGAAAGAAAGAGGTGCCTCTTCAGTCTGGTTTGGATGCATATTTGAAGTAAGCTGGTTCATTATGTATTTAATTTTTAAGGAAGAGAAACCTTTTTTTTTAAATCTATGAAATATCTAGGGCACCTTTATTCATAACTGCCAAAATTTGGAAGCAATCAAGATATCCTTCAACAGGTGAATGGACAAACTGGTTCATCCAGGCAATGGGGTACTACTCAGCAGTAAAAACAAATGAGCTACCGACACATGAAACAACATGGAGGAAACATCAGTGCTCATTACTAAGTGAAGTAGTCAGTCTGAAAAGGCTACATGCTGTATGATTCTAAATATAGGACAAAAAGGCAAAACTATGGAGACAGTAAAGGATCAGTGTTGCCAGAAGGTGGAGGTGGGATGAGAGATGAGTAGATGGTGCACAGGGGATTTTTAGGGCAATGAAAATACTCTGTAATATACCATAATGATGGAAATGTTATTATACATTTGTCTAAACCCACGGAATGCACGACACCAAGAGTGAACCCTGATGTAAACTATGGATTTGGGGTGACTGATGTGTCTCTATAGATTCATCAGAAGTAGCAAATCTTTCACTCTATGTTGATAGTTGGGAGGCTATGAGGTGTGGGGGCAGGGGAGAGAAGAAATCTCTGTACCTTCCCCACCCCAACTCCCCCAGAAAGAAAAATCTATTAAATGCTTGTGAGACACTGATGATTATACATTCAAACTTCCCCGGTCATCCAGTGGTTAAGAATCCACCTGCTAACGCAGGAGACATGGGTTCTATCCCTGACCTCAGGAGATCCCACAAGCTGTGTAACCCGCACTCTAGAGTCTCTTCTCTGCAACTACTGAGCTCACAAACCATAACTCCTGAAGCATGTGTGCCCTAGGGCCTGTGCTCCACAACAAGAGAAGCCACTGCAATGAGAAACCCCCGCTCACCACAAGTAAAGAAAGTCCATGCATAGCAACAAAGACCTAGCATGGCAAAAATTAAAATAAGCAAATAAATAACAATTTTTTAAAATGAAGTGTTATAATAGAGGAAATGAGATTTTTAAAGTTATAGATTGAGATTCATATTAATAAAATGTCCCATTGATCCCTTATAGTATTTCTTAGACTTATAAATCACATGATAACTTTCTTCAATTTAATCAAGAAAATAAGAACAATTTACCTTTTCTCTTGTCAATTTTTTAAAATAACTTATAAAACACTACCAGAGTTATAATCTCCTTCCCACCCATTGTGAATAGAGTCCATTTTGCTTCATTAAAATTTCTGTTTATTAAATATAACTTCAGTGAAATTAAGAGAAAGAGTTTGAGGTAAGAAATACATCTATAAAATTAATTTGTGTTACATATTATTAATATTTAATCTTTATTTTAGATACTCATAACATTCAGAGGTTAAAAAGCTGAAGTATTCTTTCTAAACATAAAGAACTTTAGAATTCTTTGTTTGTTTTCTGAGAAGAGACTTCCCTTGCTTCCTTTTATACAGTCTACTTTGAATTGCACTCTCAGTGAAGCTGTGGGTATAAAAGTACCAAATTGCATCTGAATGAAATGTATTTCCTACCCTCACCAAGTATACAACTTATAATGTGTGTACAATTCCCATTCTTAAGAGTCACACCTTTGCGTGAAGGCTTTCATTATATGTGGACAACAGAAAAGACGTCCATCATGTGTCAATATTAAAACAAAAGTATTGACTTTTTATGGACATTTTTTCTAACATGTATTGCTGATGTCCCTCCCTCACAGTTTGCAGAACATAATGACAAACATTATTAACTATTTGATATGATTACCAGCAGTAGTAGTATGCCATTTGGTGCAATACTCTTAGGGGCTAACGAAACATATGTGTAGGGGTTTACAGATTCATTTATATACACTTACTAACAACAAATTAACTTTTAAAAATTTCACATCTATTTTTTCTATATTTTTATTTCTTATCTTTTCTAATAATACTTTTACTTTTTACTACTTTTAAACTAGCTTGTAAAGTAAGATTTAATAGGCTTTAAAATAAGGATCTGAGGATCTCTGCTAGGAATAATTATGAGTTTGCAGATCTAATTTTGGCAACTTAGATGCTTGTTGGTGTCAGATGTCTTCTGTGAGACTGAAATTACCCAAAGATGACAGCTGGAAAAGTGAACGTTATCAGAAGGTGCTTCGGTTTACTAATGGCTTTATGAAAGTGAGGGTGAAAGTGAAAGTTGCTCAGTCATGTCGCACTCTTTGCAAGCCCATGGACTATACAGTCCATGGAATTCTCCAGACCAGAATAATGGAGTGGGTGGCCTTTCCCTTCTCCAGGAAATCTTCCCAGCCCAAGGATTGAACCCAGGTATCCAGCATTGCAGGCAGATTCTTTACTAGCTGAGCCACCAGGGAAGCCCATGGCTTTAAAAGTGTTCCTAAATGATTAGTAAATTTCCTCTCTTCTTTTGACATGAAATAGTTTAAGAATGCTAAAAATATTCCCCAATTTTATTTTTAAATGTAAATAATCCCCAAATGGATTACATATAAAGTATTCACACTGTTCTATAGTTATTTAAGGATTTTCATTAAAGAATAAGATATACAGAAACCAGTCAAAGAGAAAGAGGAGGAGAGAAGCCCAAGACTGAGCCCCGAGACCGTCCAGCATTCACAGATAGAGACTCACCCAAGGAGACTGAGGAGGGAGAGAATGTGCAGTCACAGAAGTGCAGGAGAAGCTGGAACCCACGCCTCTGAGAGGCTGGTTAGTTGAAGACAGAAGAGTACCGATTGGATTTGGCAAAGACAGGGGTTTGGGTGACTTAGGAAAAGCATTAGTTTAAAGAGAAAGAAATTGAAATCTTTTAAAGATGTATTGAGCAGAGAACTGTATCTGAAGGTATTGAAAAGTGGTTGTACACAACTCCTGTGAGAAATTTTGCTGTGAGGAGGAACAGAAAATAGGAAAAGAAGTAACTGCAGGACTATAACCCTTGAGGAGGCACTCATCCACACTGTGAACTGTTCAATAGCCAGTCTAAAAATAGACTGTTTGAGGAACTTGGGTGAGTCGATGATGTCCATATCTGCCCTGGTGCCTTCCATGTCACCCTAGCCTGACTTCCTGCAACTCTGCCTGAGGGCTTTGTCTGCCACCAGAGTCAGCTCTGCTAAAGTACAAGGCAAGGCAGCCAGCAGTGCTGGGGAATTTAGTGTCTTCCTCTGCTCTCCTCCCCTGGAGGCCTTCAGTCAACAGACAGACAGGAGCTGGTGAATAAATACCCCAACTCACTCACTCAGGGAAGTTAACCTGAGGTTTGTGCTCCACACTGCCTCCTACAGTTTCCCAGCAGGATTACGTTCCAGTGACCCAGCCTGGAACATACCTGATAACACATCCCGTGTGGCCCTCTCTCCCTTTCTTGTCTCACTTGCCCACTCCATTACCAGTGTTTCCTGGGACCCCCTCCCAAATAACCTATTGCATTCAAATTCTAATCCTAGATTTCAGCTTCAGGGAACTCAAACTAAAACAACAGAAAATATTCATGCAATGACATGAAACCATTATACCAATTTTGCACAAGAATGCATGAAACAAGAAACATTAAAAGAAAATATTTCAAAATGATAACAATAATCATTTCTCTATTGTGGGATTATGGGTGATTTAAAAAAAAACAACTTGTTTTTCCTTAAGAAAAGAAAGTGGTTTTCTTTTGGTAAAAAAGTACTGTAATTACAATATACAGATTAATAGAGATTTTGTGAATTTCAGAAGGTGGTCTTAAAAGAACAAAGAAAGGGAAAGAAAGAAAGGGAAGTCGCTCAGTGTCCAACTCTTTGTGACCCCATGGGCTGTAACCCACCAGACTCCTCTGTCCATGGGATTTCCCAGGCAAGAATACTGGAGTGGGTTGCCATTTCCTTCTCCAGGGGATCTTTCTGACCCAGGGATCAAACCTGGGTCTCCCACATTGCAGGCAGACGCTTTACCATCTGAGCCACCAGGAAAGCCCTAAAGGAACAAAAAGTATTACTAAAGAAAATATGGCTGCTGCTAACTTTCTCAGCAGCACATAGCAAATGAAATACCAATATTCATGTGAAAAGCATACCAATGGCTATTGTTACAGGTACCATTTATCAAATTTGTAACAATACCCTTTCATCATCTCACAAATCCTTCCAATGCTACTCTAAGGTACGTATTATTCTTATCTTTTTACATATAATATAGTTGAGACAACAATGAAGTGAATTCTCCTAAATGGGGGAAGATTTGAACCCAGATATTGGTCCCAATGGCCATGAACTTTCTGCCACTTTGGGCTGCCTCTCTCTGTACCTTCAAGTATTATTTTAGAGTTACCAACAGAAAATCAAAGAATAATCACTGCATCAACATTTCTGATGTGCTGGATGCAATTTAGAACTAGGAAGATAGATGTATATAAACACACTTTGCTGGGGAAAATGGCTTCTTCAGAGCAAGCTGAAGTGTGGTCACCAGAGTCATGTTGGATAGAACAATTAGAATGCTGTGCTATCAAACCTTGGAGGCAAGGACAGTATATCACAATGGTGAAAAAATCAACTTACCACAGAGAGATGGATTTTTTAAACTACGAGGCCAAGAAAGCACAATCTGAAAGTATATCTGAGCTTAAAGGACCAAAAATGGCACAGATGACATACTAATATGCTGTAGAATGAATTTTTGGTCAGAATTAGGTTCTTTGGTCACACTTTACACAAGAACAGGTCTTACTTATTTTTCAGCTATATTTGCTTGACTATCTACTAGATGCCAGTCACTCACTACTTTATTTACAAGGTAAAATGCAGATTAATCTTTAAGAGATAAAGGAGAAAGAAGCCTGTTATTTCTATTTTTAGCTTATTAAAAATGAGCTAAGAGTAATAATTGCTGGATCTGCACTGTTTCACAATGCCTGGACCACAGGCTTCTTAAAGCAGGTGGAGAAGGTCCGCTCCCTCGGACTCGAGTGCCCACTCAATGCCCTGCCCACAGGAAGTCTTAGAAAACACATGCCTGGTGAATGACAAGGATACCCACACCCCACCAGAAAGAGGAGGGCACTGCAACCTCTAAAAACATTTACTGTGACTCAAAAAGTTTCTCTGTCTCTCAGGACCAAAGGGAGAACTATGCTTCCCCCACTGCCTGAGATACACAGGGCTAGTGGTCAATACAGGTCAGTGGAGGTGAGTATAAATGACAGGGACAAAGTCAGCCAGACTACTTAGATGACAGTCCCAAACTCCCTAGTGTCTGTTCTACTCCTAGGTTGCTCCTGGAAGAATCCTTTTTTGATAAGAGAGGGAAAGAGGAAAGAGCAAAGCACATTCTTCCAGGGGCATGAAGGCAGTTACCCAGCAACTGATGCATAGAGAAAAGTATATAAGCAAGAAGTAAAATTCTGGTTTCTTGATCTCTCAAATAAATAAATAAATTTAAGTGAACTAATAAGTGCACATCAGTATAAGAGAAAAATAAGTAACTTCAGAATTTTTCCCATATATGAAAATCATCTGAATAAAAAAATAAATATTTTTAAAAATATAAATGTAAATAAAATATATAAATAAAAAATAATAAATGCACTCAATGCTGACTGTACTGTTTCTGTCTATAGTTCACAATGCTAACTGTAGCCCTCTCTGTCTATAAAAGCTCTTGTCCACTGATTGTCAACAGAGGGGGAGTCAGCCTTTGGACAGGCATCTATCCTTCCCCCAACACACACACTAGCCTCCAAAATAAAGCAAATGTTCCTTTCCACCAACCTGGCCTCTTTATTGGTGTTTGAGTGTGAGCAGATGGACCCCCCCCCCTTCACTTTTTGACCGTTTATGGTCAGTCTTGGAACTATCACAGCACCTGTCATGGTAAGAGTGGAGTGAATTTTAGTGTTACGATAAAGGCATAATGAGTTAGAAGTCAGAGACCAGACCATATTAAAAACCATTTTGATTTTAGCTGGATCAAACCACTTTTTGTGGGATCCTGTTTTTCTCAATATCTGTACCCACCTACTTCCTTCCTGTCTCACAAGCATAGACACACTGTTTCCATAGTGACGAGGCCGTCTTAGCCTGTCACGTGAGAGCCCACACCTGGTTCTCTGTGCACCCTGATGCCTAGGTCCTTCCCTTTCCTATTTAAATAATACCCAGTTGTCTTCCTTAAATGAAGGATGCCAGGGGCTCCCATTTATTTCAGGAGAAACATCAAGCCCCAGACAAGAGGGAGCTACCTTATGGGTTAAAAAAACAACAACAACAAAATAAAACTGATTATATCAATACCTTCCCTTTCGGACCTTCAGGAATAGAAGAGAAATTGGTCTCTTTTTCTTCATCAGGATTATCTCCACAGCTAACAAAGGAAACAGTCATTAAAGGTAAGTCAGGGCCCTTAATATCCCATGAAGCTGGGCTGTAATGAAACAGTCACCAACAAAGCCCATCAACAATTCCCTGGGAGTAAAAGTAGAATCTTGGTAATAAAATAAAGTCTAACCTTTTGTTACTCCTTTTGTGCTGAGTCGAGTTTCACTTGCTCACAGGGTGCTTCATGAAGAGGCCTCACACCCGGCCCATCAGACAAGGCTCCCTGGTGTGAAACGGCTGCGTTGACACCTCAGCTCGGAGGGCCGAGTGCAGGATCATTGCCCCCAGCACTGTGATTCAATATGGCATTGAGCTGTGAAGTGCAGAGATGCTGAGCTAGGCACTACAAGCTGGAGCCACCGGCAGCACAGCTGAGCCGGTCCTGTGAGAACACCCCCGGCCCCCAGCTGACAGGAATCACATTCAGCAGCGCTGTGGAGGGTTTTCAGAGGAAACAGTGTCTCTAGAGCACATTCTACTGGACGAGCCACACCTGGCAGAGGGACTTCCCAGGTGGCTCAGCAGTAAATATCCCGCCTGCCAATGCAGGACACTCATGTTGACCCCTGGGTCAGTAAGACCCCCTGGAGCAGGACATGGCAACCCACTCCAGTATTCCTGCCTGGGAAATCCCATTGACAGAGGATCCTGGCAGGCTGCAATCCATGGGGCCACGAAGAGTCGGACATGACTGAGTGACTGAGCATGCGCCCCTCCCCCTCCACCCCACACGCACAACCCTAGCAGGAGGACCCCCACCTCCTGTCGAGGGTTGGGGGGGGTCTCACTTGGGAGAATCCGTAACAAAATAGGAAGAAATCAAACCGTCTCTGTTTTTCCTGGTGGCTCAGATGGTAAAGAATCTGCCTGCAGTGCAGGAGACCCGAGTTTGATCCCTAGGTTGGGAAGATTCCGTGGAGATGGGAATGGCTACCTACTCCAGTATTCTTGCCTGGAGAATTCCCTGGAATTCTCATGGGCTATAGCTCATGAAGTCGCAAAGAGTCAGACACAACTGAGCGACTTACGCTTTTTCACACTTTCTAGCAAAGAAAGCAGCTGCTATTTGGGAAGAAATGAGATCTGCCTCCAGTAGTGGTTCTCACTTGGCTGCAGTGTGGAATCACCTGTGAGATTTTAAAATGTGTTGATTTCTGCATCCCCTCCCCTGAGATTCTGATTTAACTGAGATGAAGCTTCAGCACTGGGCTTTACAGAGCTCCCCTGGTGATTCAAATTTGTAGCCAAGTTTACAAACCACTGGCGTTTGCGATACTGATATAAAGAACATTACCTGGATGAGGAAACAGAGTAAACAGAGTGATTCTGCAGGAGCAGGAGTGTATGTTTCTGTGTAGAGGGTGTAGTTGGGGTGGGGGCCTGTGACCCCTTTTGCCCACTCTGAGGCCTTCCTGGTCCCTCATCGCACAGCCTTTCCACGTTTCTCACCTGAATGCCTGGATTCTTCTGGGCCCTGGTGGTGATTTTCAGTATGAGACAGTTGTCTCAGGAGATTTCATACAAGCCCCGCCTTAGTTCATCACAAACCTATGAGTAGGATTCCCAAGGTGTGGCTTGCTGGGAGGGAAATCCTGGGAACTATACAGGATGACCAGCTCAGCAGTAACTTCAGGAGTAGCTCCTGCGCAGGGAAGTTCAGGGAGCTCCAAGCAACTGGCCGAGCACCGGTGTGGCACACGGCTGTGACTGGAACCTTCCTGTGCCTGGGGTCTGAGGTGTGTGTGTGTGCTCAGTCGTGATGACTCTCTGGGACCCAATGGACAGAGGATGGGATTTCCCAGGCAGGAATACTGGAGTGGGTTGCCATTTCCTCCTCCAGGGGATCTTCCCAACCCAGGGATCGAACCTGTGTCTCTTGGATCTCCTGCAATGGCAGGTGGCGTCCTTACCACTAGCGCCCCCTGGGGGCTTGAGGGAACTGATCTTAAAGTCAGTGACAGGTAATTCCCAGGTTCAGTAATAAAGAATCTGCCTGCCAATGCAGGAGACACAGGAGCTGAAAGTTTGATCCCTGGGTCGGGAAGAAGCCCTGGGGCGGGGAGGTGGGGGGGAACGACAACCCTCTCCAGTATTCCATTCTTGCCTGGAAAATCTCATGAACAGAGGAGCCTGGTGGGCTACAGTCACAGGGTCACAAAGAGTTGGACATTATTGAGCACAGGCAGTGACAAGTGATTATGATATAGAGGGTCAAGAAGTACAGAGGTGTAATGTAATGAGTATCCCAATAAACAGCAGATGCCTCTTATTCTGCTCTGTGTGACAAGGATGTGCTTTTGCTTAACTATCATATCACAATTCTTTTTTTTTTTGGTATATGAAAATTTATTACTATCATTCTTTCATCTTCAAAATTTATGATCTTGGTCTTTCCTTCTTGCCTTTGTAAAGGGCCAAAAAAGAGACACTGGCTACTTTGACAGCCTTAAAGTGGACTCTGGGAATGTCACCAACAGCATGACCTTTGCAACCAAATCCAGCAAACATAACTTCATCATTTTCCTCAATAAAATTCAAGCAAGCATCTCTGGGTACAAAAGGCTGTGATTTTTTGCCATTCTTGGTGAACTGAACCCTGACACATTTCCTGATGGCAGAATTTGACTGTTTGGCTTCAACCCCTATTTTTTCGAGCACAATTCTCTTGGCATGAGAAGTGCATCTAAAAGGGTTGGTCTTCAGGGCTGTGCCCAAATGGGCTTTCTTGTACTGTTACCATGCTACTTCAGGGCTCATCGGTGGCTACAGAGCTTCCTCGAAAAGACCACGACACTTGCTCATCCTACCAGCACCATGGGCCTGAAAGAAAGACCATCATGTTTAATTTTAACACAACCTCAGAGAGTATTAGGATGTTAGGACCCCCACCATCTTACAGAGCTTAAGGACCTTGCTAGAGGTCATAAGACTCCTAACTGACAGATGCAGCCTCAGAGCCCCGGTGGAACCACACAGTCTGTCCCTGCTCCACCCGGTCTCCCTGCCCAAAGACCTGCTCAGTGGCTTCAGCCTGACTCCCTGGGTGGGTCCGTGTGGTCCCTCCAGGGGCCTGCAGCCCCTTTGCTCCTACTGCCCCTTACTCAGGTCCTTCCTTCTGCAGGGCAGCCCCCGAGAGCCCCACGGTCAACAGGAGGACACCCGTGATCCGTTCTAGCAGCTTCTCCCTGCAGCCAACCCCCGGGGGTGGGGTCGGGCCAAGTAGTGAGGAGAAACATGAGAGAAGCAGGAAGGTGTGAGCTTGTGGTCAGCACCTTCCTCTGACCTGGGACCTCCCTCTCTTCTCCTGACACTTCCCGCCACTCAGGGCAGCTCCTCTCCATGCCCCACCCCCTTCCATTACAAGTGCTCTTGTAGCTCTGCTGTGGATCAGAGTCACCAGGGGAGGGGTCAGAATGCAGAGTCCTAGGCTCCAGCCCCAAAGGTCTGATCCAACATCCCAGTGGATTGGGAGGCAGGGAATCCTCTGAGCACATTCTGAGAAGCATTTAACAGACCTGCCACTCACATATGTGAGCCCTGGGTCAAGAGTATAAATGAAGGCCATCCTATATGTTTAAATATTTAAAAGTTATAGATCAAGCTAACACACTGTCAAGTACACCCTCATAACCACCTGGCAGGCTGGGATTCCTGGACCCTGGAGTTTGGCAGGACAGCAGAGGGCGGGGCCACCCCAGCCCCCAGCCCTCCCCCTGCTCTTCCCACCTCTGGCTCTGACCCTCTTTGTGCCCTGAGGAATCTGCAGCTCAAGGAAGAGCATTACAGCCTTCAAGTCCAAGCTCAGGCCATCCTCTTCTGCCCCATAAACAGCTGCATCTTGACCACCTGTCGGGCTGGGACACGGGCCCCAGGAGGAGGCCTGCACTGACGCTCAGAGCAGGGATTCTAGGGTCCAGGTGCTCAGAGCATGGCCTGGAGGGGGCGGGGCTCCAGGTGGCCACACCCCATGATCCTCTCTGGATGCCTGCACCTGGGGGAGGTGCAATCACAGGATGAACTGAGCAGGGCCTCTAAACCAGCGCTTCTCAAACTGTGCTGTGAGCAGGACTCACCTGGGATCTGGAGAATCTGAGTCAGTAGGTCTGGGGTAGAGACCACAATCACGTGTTCCTAACAGCCTCCCAAGCCAGCTGACACTGCTGGTCCACAGGCCTCACTTAGAACAGCAGAACTCTGGGGCAGGGAGGGCAGAGATTTCCTGTAAAGGACCAGGAAGTACATTTCCAGGCTTTGGGGGTCTTATGGTCTATGCTCAGAAAAACATCTACTTCTGCTCCATTGACTATGCTAAAGCCTTTGACTGTGTGGATCACAACAAACTGTGGAAAATTCTTAAAGAGATGGGACCACCTTACCTACCTCCTGAGCAACCTGTATGCAGGTCAAGAGGCAACAGTTAGAATCTGACATGGATTGACTGCCTGGGTCAAAATTGGGAAAGGAGTATGACAAGGCTGTATATTGTCACCTTGTTTATTTAACTTACATGAAAAATAATGTGCATATATGTATAACTGAATCACTGTGGTATAGCAGAAGTTAACACAACATTGTAAGTCAACTATACTTAAATACAATAATTTTTTTCTAAAAACAAGAAAAAATTTAAAAAGCCAAGTGTGTCATTAGGTTCTTTATTAGTAATGTTTACTCTGGTTACTTGCATGGCCTGTGTTTGCCAGATTTTCCCAATTTAGACAAACAATTCTTCCTTAAAGAAGATACTTTGAGTCCATGAAAATGTCATGTTCCTCTCAACACCCCCCCACAACATTCACCGTATAGTCAGTCAATGATGTATTTTGTCTGAATTATTTATGACAATGATGGCTGTTATATGGTACTGTTTTTTTTTGTCAATCAGTCTGCATTTTTGAGCCAGCATTCTACTACAAAATAAGAGTTTTCCCTTCCTCCTATATATTCTATATCTTATAAGAATCAATATAAACTCATGGATTTAAAAAATTTTTTATTGTTGTAAAACGTGGGGTTTAAAACCCCCAATCCTCTGTTCATCATTACTTGCCACATTTCTAATGTGATATAAACTCAATCTCAGAGACTCATTTTTAGCTAGGTAGTCTGCAAAATTTAATTTAAAAAATGTTTTTCACATAATGTCCTCCAGAATTAAATATGATTAGCTTTTGGATCAAACACTGGTCTGTAATACTCAAAGCTTCCACCTATTGGGATGGATACTTGTGAGCATGTTTACTGAGTGACAGTGAATTTAGTCAGAAACATCCAATGTAAACTTTGTGCAGAACATTCTTAGAGTGTCTAAGTCTTAACCTTGGTTCTTCTTTTTTAAAAAATTATTTATTTTAATTGGAAGAAAATTATTTTACAATATTGTGGTGGTTTTTGCCATATATCAACATGAATCATCCTTGGGTGTACATGTGTTCCACGATCCTGAACCCCCCACCCACTTCCCTCCTCACCCCATCCCTCTGGGTTGTCCCAGAGCACTGGCTTTGAGTGCCCTGCTTCATGTATCGAACTTGCACTGGTCATCTATTTTATGAATGGTAATATATATACACGTTTCAATGCTATTCTCTCATACCATCCCACCCTCACTTTCTCCCACATAGTCCAATTTCTTTACATCTGTGTCTCTTTTGCTACCTTGCATATAGGATGGTTATTACCATCTTTCTAAATTACATACATATGTGTTAATACACTGTATCTGTGTTTCTCTTTCTGACCTACTTCACTCTGTATAATAGGCTCCAGTTTCATCCACATCATTAGAACTGACTCAAATGTGTTCTTTCTTATAGCTGAGTAATATTACATTGTACCACATATGTACTGCAACTTCCTTATCCATTTGTCTGCTAATGGACATCTACGTTGCTTCCATGTCCTGGCTATTGTAAACAGTGCTGCAATGAACATTGGGGTACATGTGTCTCTTTCAATTCTGGTTTCCTCAGTGTGTATCCCCAGCAATGGGATTGCTGGGTCATATGGGAGTTCTATTTCCAGGTTTTTAAGGAATCTCCACACTGTTCTCCATAGTGACTATACCAGTTTGCATTCCCTCCAACAGTGTAAGAGAGTTCCCATTTCTCTACACCCTCTCCAGTATTTATTGTTTGTAGGCTTTTTGGTGGCTGCCATTCTGGTCAGTGTGAAATGATACCTCATTGTGGTTTTGATTTGCATTTCTTTAATAATGAGTGATGTTGAACCTCTTTTCATGTGTTTGTTAGCCCTCTGTATGTCTTCTTTGGAGAAATGTCTGTTTAATTCTTTGGCCCACTTTTTGATTGAGTTGCTTGTTTTTCTGGTATTGAGCTGCATGAGCTGCTTTTATATTTTGGAGATTAATTCTTTGTCACTTGTTTTATTTTTGATTACTTTCTCCCATTCTGAAGGCTGCCTTTTCCCCATGCTTATAGTTTCCTTCATTGTGCAAAAGCTTTTAAGTTTAATTAGGTCCCATTTGTTTATTTTTGCTTTTATTTCAATTACTCTGGGAGGTGGGTCATAGAGGATCTTGCTATGATTTATGTCAGAGAGTGTTCTGCCTATGTTTTCCTCTAAGAGTTTTATAGTTTCTGGTCTTACATTTAGATCTTTAATCAATTTTGAGTTTATTTTTGTGTATGCTGTTAACAAGTGTTCCAGTTTCATTCTTTTATAGGTGGTTGACCAGTTTTCCCAGCATCACCTGTTAAAGAGATTGTCTTTTCCCCATTGTATATTTTTGCCTCCTTTGTCAAAGATGTGGTGTCCATTGGTGTGTGGATTTATCTCTGGGCTTTCTATTCCGTTCCATTGATCTATATTTCTGACTTTGTGCCAGTATCATACTTTCTTGATGACTGTAGCTTTGTAGTATAGTCTGAAGTCAGGCAGGTTGATTTCTCTAGTTCCATTCTTCTTTCTCAAGATTACTTTTGTTATTTGAGGTTTTTTTGTGTTTCCACACAAATTGTGTCTTTAGTGTTTTTTATGTGAAGGATCATGTCATCTGCAAACAGTGAGAGTTTTACTTCTTATCAATTCTGGATTCTTTTTATTTCTTTTTCTTTTCTGATTGCTGTGGCTAGGACTGCAAAAACTATGTTGAACGGTAGCGGTGGGAGTGGGCACCCTTGTCTTATTCCTGATATTAGAGGAAATGCTTTCAATTTTTCACCACTGAGGACAGTGTTTACTGTGGGTTTGTAAACACTGTGATTTTGTGATTAAAAAAATCACACAACCCCAATTTGACTCCTAAGGCAAGTCAGATTGGTCTAGAGCATAGATGGAGATCTCATAGGGCTGGGGCATGTTATTCCTTCTAGTAATATTATTTTTTAGTAATAAATTAAAATATATGTTTCTCCCAATTTTCAAAAGACATTGCTGTTTTAGGTTTTGGGGAAAAAAGGTATTCTCCTTAGAATTTTAGGTTTAAAAAACAAAAGCTCAATTAATCCATATTATTTCCATTTTAAAAGGAAAATTAATAGCTTACACATAAAGCCTTGTGTTTCAAAAAACTCTGAAGGGTTTTAAAGTGGCCTGTTGTGTTTCCAGGTACCTTTTTCAACATTAGTACCACGCTGCTGATTCAAGAAGAGAATCAATATAAGTATATGCACAGTATTGTTTTAGACTTGAAAAAAATAAACCCTCTTGAACAGGAATTTATTTCTAACTTTTTAATGCTACTAAAAATACTGACAATTATAGTAGGGCCTTTTGAAATCCTGTATGGTCTCATTTTAAACATAAATATGATGGTAACAATTAATAAAGAAGGTAGTGCTAGAGAGGGTAGTGCTGATTGACAGCTAATCGCATATCCAGCATTGTTCAAATGCACTGTTTCTCACATGTCTGGGATTAAGTATCAGTTTTATTTAATTTTGCATTTTCAGCCCATGGCAGCCTAATCCCTATTCCACTGTGCATCGCTAGTGCTCATTTCAACTATGTGTACCTCCCCCTGCAAGTGCAAAATCTGGGCTGTTCACGATCCCACACATCCTGAGTCACAGGATGTCACAGCAATAGCTGATGGCTCTGAGTTTCTAGCTTTCTTGAATTTCCTGTACTTACTTCTAACCTGGTTATAAACAGTTCACAGACTGGCCCTAGTGCACAGACCACACTGCAAGCGTCACATAGCTAATCTTTGTAAGGGTCACATAGCTAATCTTTGCAACAGCCCTCTGAGAATCATACAAACTCCATCTCAACCTTCAGACAAAGACACTGAAGCACAGTCGGCTTCCCAACCTTAATAGCCCACGATTAGCAGGAGCAGAATTTGTATCTAAACCCAGTCAGTGTCCAGAGGAGCCAGAATTTGTCCCTGGAAGGCTGACTCCGGAGCTTGTGCTCCTCCCTGTGTGCTTGTGTCATTTTAACTACATGTGAAGGAAGAACAGTTTGGTTTGGGCCATCAGATGAGGACCTCCTCAAATACACCTTCTACAGTCTACAAACATCCTTCATCCATGCCCATCTAACCCTCCTCCCCTGCTAAGTAGGAATCACTAAGGTCAATGATTCTACCCTGTGTCTTTGGACGCTTTTGGTCCATCCATCATCCCAACCAAAGAACTCTCCAAGAGCAGGAACTATATCCACCTTCCAGATGAAGAAGTTGAGTTTCAGAGGTTAAGATACTTACCCAAGCAGGTAACTAAGGCTACAAGGCTGTAAGGTGTCCACAGTCCATTTTGTCAAGGATGATGCCCTGGCCCCTTGGCTGGTTACTGCTTTCCTTTCACTCTCAAGTGTCCCACTCTGTACAGTACATTCTTTGGACACCCACACTGCCTGTGAGGAGCAGAGAAAGAACTGAGATGTAGATCAGTGTGACTGACTCCAAAACCGGGGCTTTCTGTTATCCCAGGCTACTTTAGAATTTCAAAATTATAAAGTTGAGAAGGAAGGGTTGTTCTCAGTCATCATTTATTCATATAGCAAACAGTTAATGAACACCCCCTATAAGATAGACACTGTGCTAGAAAATGTAATAAAAAAATGAATAAGGCACAATTCCAAGTCTTTTTCTCACTTAGTTTAGTGAGAAAACAGACCACGTGTGAACATTCACAGTTAGGGAAGGCTACGTCATTTACAGAACCCAGTGCACAATGGAAAGAACAGGGCCCTTGTTTACAAATGAAGTGTCTCAGCATGGTGACAACAGGACACTAACCAAGCATGGTTCAGTTTAACAAACGAGAGGTGCTCAGGGTCCTACAGAAACACGAGTTACCCAGGATGATGACTGATCTTAAGGTCAGTCCTAGAAGAGGTGACAACTGGGCTGACCCTAGAAGATGAGGATATCTCCCCTATATGGACCTTCTCCTCTACTTTTTAGAGCAGAGGGTATTGAGGAGAACCACTAAGTCATCATTTTGACTTACACATCAGTCATCAAGAGTTTCCTCTAGAGTACACCCTCATCCCCTACCTCTGGAGCTGTGACACATACTGTGGGGACATGGAGACATGCTGTCCTGATCTCCCTTCAAGAACTCGTCCAGCTGCTGTAAGTGCTGCCAGTGGGAAACCTTAAACCATCAGCCCTCTGAGGGCAGCTTCTATGCAATGACCCATCCAAGGGGAGGCATAAAAACATGGCCAGTTGATGTGTCAGGGCAACCCTGAAGGGCCATCTTCACTCCAGACCCCCATGGGGTCAACTAAGGTCATCTGGCAGTGATCCAGCTTGATCCTTCCCTCTGCCCAACCCTGATTCTTCCCTCCTGATCCCACAGTTTTGGCCCCAAGGGCAGCCCTGATACACATCCCAGCACTAAACTCCATCTGAGTCTGCATCCCAGAGAACCAGCCTGCAACACGTATTACAAAACATTCCAGTACTCATGGAGGAGTTTTATTTGAAAATTACTGGTTACACATGTCCTTATAACATTTTAAACCCCTCAAATAAAATACCAATTTGTGGAAACAAGGACTTTTTGTGTGAATGTGGTTACCTTTGGTTTAAAACCTATAATCTAATGCAGTCTGGCCAAAATGAAACTAAGTTATATGTTAATAACAAAAGAAGAGTACTATGTTGAACCATATGAAAGTGCCATTTTATAGCTTATAAAAAGGTTGAATGTTAGCAGTTCCACATGGTTCAATCTCACAGAAAAATCCATTAGCATGTGAAACTTAGAGAACATTATACTTACAAATTACTCATGGGTATGGAGTTGGTGATGGACAGGGAAGCCTGGCGTGCTGCGATTCATGGGGTCGCAAAGAGTCAGACACAACTGAGTGACTGAACTGAACTGAACTGAAAAGATATAGTTAATGAATTAAAATAGGAATTAGAACATACATAATACTATGGTTATTGATTGGTGGTAAGTACCAAAACTTGTAGGTTGAAGCTAAAGGGGGTCTTAGAAAAAAAATTAGGCCTTATATACTTATATTAGAAAAATAATGACATTATTAACCTGTTTCCAATTTAAGAATTTAGAGGAAATAACTTCAAAGTAAAGGAAAATTTGAAGGAAAGAATGAATGATGTGATGAACTAGAAAAAAAATAAAGAGCATAAATCAAGCAAAAATTTGATTCTTTGAAAATAGGAAAAAGTTATGCAAGATTATTCATAAAAAGAGAAGACTCAAAAAAAAAAAAAAAAAAAGAGAAGACTCAAAGAAAATTTAAAAGCCCAAAGAGCAGTTAGAGATGCTGTAGAGATTAAACATACAAGATACTGTGAATAAATTTGTGTCAATCTAGCTCAGAACTCACAGAAAACACATCCACTTATAGAAAAATGAAACTTACCAAAATGACTCTGCAGAAATAACACACTGAATAGGAAGCACATAATTACCAAAAGTTACCCAGAAAATGATGGCTGCACAACACTGTGAAAGTGATTCAGTTCAGGTTAGTTCAGTTCAGTCGCTCAGTCGTGTTTGACTCTTTGTGACCCCATGAATCACAGCATGCCAGGCCTCCCTGTCCATCAACAACTCCCGGAGTCTACCCAAATCCATGTCCATCAAGTTGGTGATGGCATCCAGCCATCTCATCCTCTGTTGTCCCCTTCTCCTCCTGCCCCAAATCCTTCCCAGTGAATGTAATTAATGCCACTGAATTGTGTTATCAAAAATGGTTAAATGACAAATTTCATGTTATATATACTTTACTACAATTTTTTTAATGTAAAAAAACATAATTCTTTATCTAGAAGACAGTTTAGCACATGTCTGTCCTTCAGTAGCAAATCCCTTGGAAGGGTTTCTATTTTGAGAAAGCATATTTTTTCTTCCTCCTTTTTTAGAGCGTTTCCTCAACTGCTCAGCTATAAAGAATCTGCCTGCAATGCAGGGGACACAGGAGATGAACATATAATATTGTCCTTCTGTATTTTAAGCATGTTATTTTTTGGAGTGGGACATCTCTCTCTCCTATAATGTCACTTAAACTAAGTGTATGTTTTTCCTATTTATTTTCTCTATAGTATTTTAACCAGGGATCTTTGAGTGGAAAAATGGGTCATAGCTCTATTAAAGGAAATGGTGACACAAAAGAGCAACTTGACACAGTCTTCAAGTAAACAGAATTCCTGATATAATTGGAAAGTAATATGTAATTCTGGGAACAGTAAAAAAAAAAAAAAGTGAAAATTTTGTCTCAAATCTTAGAAAACGAGTTTGACTCTGGGGTCTCTCAAGACACAACACCTGGGAGACAGCTATTATTAGTGTCCTGCACCTCTGATGGCTTCCCTGGTGGCTCAGACGGTAAAGTGCCTGCCTGCAATGTGGGAGACCCAGGTTCAATCCCTGGATCGGGAAGATCCCCTGGAGAAGGAAATGGCAACCCACTCCAGTACTCTTGCCTGGAAAATTCCATGGACTGAGGAGCCTGGTAGGCCCATGGGGTCACAAATAGTCGGAAGCGCGCCGGCTGTGACGGACCACGCAGAAGCGTGGCCGTGAGGAGCTACCCCACTTCCTAGGTCAGGGGCGGCTGCTGAGAGGGGCTGACCCACATCAGAGGTCAGGGGCTGCGGCTGAGAGGAGCAACCCCATGACCAAGGAGCAGTGGCTGTGGCGGCGCAGGAGGACCGAGAAACACCTGGAGTAACAGGCAAATTCGGCCTTGGAGAACGGAATAAAGCAGGGCAAAGGCTAATAGAGTTTTGCCAAGAGAACGCACTGGTCATAGCAAAAACCCTCTTCCAACAACACGGGAGAAGACTCTACACAGGGACGTCACCAGATGGTCAACACCGAAATCAGATTGATTATATTCTTTGCAGCCAAAGATAAGAAGCTCTATAGAGTTAGCAAAAACAAGACTGGGAGCTGACTGTGGCTCAGATCATGAACTCCTTATTGCCAAATTCAGACTGAAATTGAAGAAAGTAGGGGAAACCACTAGACCATTTAGGTATGACCTAAATCAAATCCCTTATGACTATACAGTGGAAGTGAGAAATAGATTTAAGGGACTAGATCTGATAGACAGAGAGCCTGATGAACTATGGACAGAGGTTTGTGACACTGTATAAGAGACAGGGATCAAGACCATCCCCATGGAAAAGAAATGCAAAAAGGCAAAATGGTTGTCTGAGGAGGCCTTACAAATAGCTGTGAAAAGAAGAGAAGTGAAAAGCAAAGGAGAAAGGGAAAGATATTCCCATTTGAATGCAGAGTTTGAAAGAATAGCAAGGAGAGATAAGAAAGCCTTCCTCAGGGATCAATGCAAAGAAATAGAGGAAAACAATAGAATGGGAAAGACTAGAGATCTCTTCAAGAAAATTAGAGATACCAAGGGAATATTTCATGCAAGATGGGTTCGATAAAGGACAGAAATGGTATGGACCTAACAGAAGCAGAAGACATTAAAAAGAGGTGGCAAGAATACACAGAAGAACTGTACAAAAAAGATCTTCACCACCCATATAATCACGATGGTGTGATCACTCACTTAGAGCCAGACATCCTGGAATGTGAAGTCAAGTGGGCCGTAGGAAGCATCACTACAAACAAAGCTAGTGGAGGTAATGGAATTCCAGTTGAGATATTTCAAATCCTGAAAGATGATGCTGTGAAGGTGCTGCACTCAATGTGCCAGCAAATTTGGAAAACTCAGCAGTGGCCACAGGACTAGAAAAGGTCAGTTTTCATTCCAAACCCAAAGAAAGGCAATCCCAAAGAATGCTCAAACTACCGCACAATTGCACTCATCTCACACGCTACTAAACTAATGCTCAAAATTCTCCAAGCCAGGCTTCAGCAATATGTGAACCGTGAACTTCCAGATGTTCAAGCTGGCTTTAGAAAAGGCAGAGGAACCAGAGATCAAATTGCCAACATCCATTGAATCATCACAAAGGCAAGAGAGTCCCAGAAAACATCTATTTCTGCTTTATCAACTATGCCAAAGCCTTTGACTGTGTGGATCACAATAAACTGTGGAAAATTCTGAAAGAGATGGGAATACCAGACCACCTGACCTGCCTCTTGAGAAACCTGTACACAGGTCAGGAAGCAACAGTTAGAACTGGACATGGAACAACAGACCGGTTCTAAATAGGAAAAGGAGTACCTCAAGGCTGCATATTGTCACCCTGCTTGTTTAACTTGTATGCAGAGTACATCATTAGAAATGCTGGGCTGGAAGAAGCACAAGCTGGAATCAAGATTGCCAGGAGAAATATCAATAATCTCAGATATGCAGATGATACCACCCTTATGGCAGAAAGTGAAGAGGAACTAAAAAGCCTCTTGATGAAAGGGAAAACAGGAGAGCGAAAAAGTTGGCTTAAAGCTCAACATTCAGAAAACTAAGACCATGGCATCTGGTCCCATCACTTCTTGTGAAATAGATGGGGAAACAGTGGAAGCAGTGTCAGACTTTATTTTTTTGGGCTCCAAAATCGCTGCAGATGGTGATTGCAGCCATGAAATTAAAAGACACTTACTCCTTGGAAGGAAAGTTATGACCAACCTAGAGAGCATATTAAAAAGCAGAGACATTACTTTGCCAACAAAGGTCTGTCTAGTCAAGGTGGAAAAACTATGGTTTTTCCAGTGGTCATGTATGGATGTGAGAGTTGGACTGTGAAGAAAGCTGCATGTCAAAAAATTGATGCTTTTGAACTGTGGTGTTGGAGAAGACTCTTGAGAGTCCCTTGCACTGCAAGGAGATCCAACCAGTCCATCCTAAAGGAGATCATTCCTGGGTGTTCATTGGAAGGACTGATGCTGAAGCTGAAACTCCAATACTTTGGCCACCTCATGAGAAGAGTTGACTCATTGGAAAAGTCCCTGATGCTGGGAGGGATTGTGGGCAGGAGGAGAAGGGGATGACAGAGGATGAGATGGCTGGATGGCATCACCGACTCAATGGACATGAGTTTGAGTAAACTCCGGGAGTTGGTGATGGACAGGGAGGCCTGGTGTGCTGCGATTCATGGGGTCACAAAGAGTCGGACACGACTGAGCGACTGAACTGAACTGAACTGCACCTCTGATTTGGATAAAAAGAAAGTAGTATAACATATAAATAAACCTAATAAATACTCTTGCAAGAATTTGAAATCATCAAGTAAAGTTGGAGAAAAATAACACATTAATATCTTGCAAAGTGTAAATATTTGTTTCTGGTACAAACAAAATATATAATATAATTTACTAGTGGAAAAGCATCTTTGGAATTGACATGCGCTCATGGTAGAATCACAGAGTTGACTCAAAAATTGTGAAGGCTGAAGGCTGTCTACTGGAAACATTCATAACCACATGGTCACTGTGAGTAACATCTGGCTATACTTTTTGAAGTGCACCTGGGGGGTGGTGGGTGGCGGAGAGAAAAACAACAGCATTTTTAAGAGTTTTAAAGTCCTTCTCCCATAGCAACACCTTTCTAGGTCCACTTCTCCATGTGAAGCAATCACATCACTCGTGGAGGCACAATTTAAAAACCCAGGGATGTATTTATTCTGTGGAGGATGTAGCCCCATTAAAACCCTCAGTGGTTAATGTTAAACAACCTGTAAATCCACAAGAGCTCTGATCATTCTGACTCACAGATATGTTTTATCACTGGAGCAAATTGATAAGTAAAATCATCTTACTAACTAAAAACCCAGAGATACATTAAAAACAGGGTTGCAAAGAGGCTAGGAAATCTATTAATAGCATCTGCCCAAGGGTTTCTCATTTTCACACATAAAATTAACACAGCAAATTTGGATGTTAATATCAGGTTGTAATCCCTGTATTTTATAAACTCTGATTGACAAGCACTGAAAATAAGGAATAGGAAATGGAGAAAGCATAATACTATGTAGCCACTGAAAAGAATAAGAACTATATGCATTGATACAATCTGCGATGCAATATTAAATGAAAAAAGGAAAGAACAGCTATCTTTGTGCTTAAAAACAGGAAGACCACATATTCACAAGTTCTTCTCAATGCACAGTCAGTAGTGGTGCTAGGGCTCCACCTGGGGAGGAGTTGTGTGATGATAGGAAGGAGAGCGATTTACTTTTGTTGATAAATTTTTAAAAGAGTTTGTTTTTTTTTTTTTAAATATGGAATGCTTCACAAATTTGCATGTCATCCTTGTGCAGGGGCCATGCTAATCTTCTCTGTATCATTCCAATTATAGTATATGTGCTGCCGTAGCGAGCACTTAAGAGAGTTTTAAAAAGTTTTTAAATTTTGCAGCAGTAGATGTGTCATTTATTTTAAAACTCTTTATTAAAACTACATTTGAATTATTTAGAGCAGCAGTCCCCCACCTTTTTGGCACCAGGAACCCAGTTTCATGGAGGACAATTTTTCCTGGATGGGTGTAGAGGGGTTAGAGGGGTAGGGGGAGGTTCGGGTATAAAGTAAGCAATGGGGTGTGATGGAGAACAGCAGATGAAACTTTGCTAACTTGCCCACCACTCACCTCCTGCTGTGTGGCCAAGTTCCTAACAGCCCGTGGACGGTACCAGTCTGGGGCCCAGAGGCTGGGGACTCCTGATTGAAGAGTCTCTAAAGCTATCTAGCAGAACTATGGGTATATTTTTTTATTACTGGAAGGCAAGGTTTCTGATTCCAGTCTTTTAAAAAATGATCCCACTTTTATATGGTAAATGCTCTATATTCTCAAAGCACTTGAGCATCTGCTCTCTCATCTGATCCCTGTAATAACTGTGAAGAATCTGCCAGGGCTGTAATCCCTGCTCTACACACAGCTAAGGACCTGAGGCTCAGAGACCTTGGGGGACACAAGACCATGTGGAGGCTAAGTGCCTCCTCCATCTATCCAACTGGACCAGGCTCCTAGAGCTAGGGTATGAGAATTTTATAACTTCTGGGTTGTATTTAGTAATTTCATTAGTAGACAAAATGACACCTCTGTTACACACTGGGAACAAAGAAACCTCAACCAGATCTGCTTCATCACAGAACAGAATGGATGACAGGCATTTATTCTTTGTTTGAGCTGAACTGTGTCCCCTCCAATTTTACATGTTGAAGTCCTAAGCCCCCAGTACCTCAGAATGTGACTGTATTTGGAGACAGGGTCTTTAAAGAGGCAATAAAGTTAAAATGAAGTCATACAGGTCGGTCCTAATCTAACAGACTGGAGTTCTCATAAGAAGAGGAGATCAGGACACAGGCTCACACAGAGGGAACACCATGTGAGACACAGAGAGAAGACGGCATCTCCAAGCCAAGGAGAGAGACCTCAGAGGAGACCAACCCTACCGACACCTTGACCCCAGACTTTCAGCCCCAGGGCTGTGAGGAAACAAGTTTCTGTTGTTTAAGTCGCCTGCTCTGTGGTCTTTGTATGGCAGCCCTAGCAAACTAATGCCCCCTTCAGCTTTATGAATCTAAAAGGTACTTTCTCTACTACTTCACGGATCAGGGTCAATCAGACAGTGATCAGTTCACCTGAGCTACCAGTTCAAGAAAATGTGAGGTGGGAGCACCTTTTCCCAGATGTTGGGTTTTCTTTTCAGATGAATGAATCCTGCTCTATTAGAGTCAAAAGCTTGTGATTTTGGCTAATCATACTGCTGTTACAGCTCTGAACAATGCATTGATATCTCATGCTTGTAAATTCAAAAAACTGATAATCTGAGAGTTTATCCTCCTAAGAAGATGCAGAGTATGCAGAAATAATGTCAAGATGGGATGAGGATCAAGAAATGCATTTCTTTCTGTAGTGGTGACGTGAGCCAGTGGCAGAACTGAAATCCAAGAGAAGGTTCTTGGACCTCTGGTTCCACTCTGTGAACTTGGGTGATGGCCCCACTGAGGCTACCACATGAGAGGAGGAGTGTTCTTGGACTCAACAGAGAATGCAGTACCTAGAACAGCAGTCAGTCTCCCTCAGCAATTCCCTCTCTGTGCTTCCTGGACCAGCTCTGTGACCTCAAGTGAGCCCTGGACCCAATCTCCTCATCCAGATGTGGGATAAAAAATGTCAGTGAAATCATACATGTGAGAGCTACGTAAAATAAATTATAAAGAATTACACAAATGTAACTTACCATTAATATTCTTAGAGTAGGTGCAGGATTACTAGACCAGGAATCACAAGATTTCTCATTCTATGACCTATGCCAGCTTCTGAACATATCATTTGTGACACGTGATTTAAAACATTTACTTAAAGAACAGATTTCTAATTCTGTGTCTGCTACAAACTAGCTTAACAGCAGTTATATACATAGGACCACATTCCTTCTAAGAGGACTCTGTTTCCTCACCTGTAAAATGAGGATATTGAACCCTATTATCTTATCCGGAAATATCTAAAATTCTGAGATCAATTTCTCATTATGCAATGTCTTGAGCATACATAAGGATGATATAGTTTCTAAATGAACACTTTGACACATAGGTGGGGGCACTGCTCTTTGATGTGTAATGCCTAAGTTCAAAAGAACAAAAGGATTTTGTAAGAGTACTGATTTTTCTGTGACTCGGTTATATGGGAAATCACAAATGATTATCAGGTCTCAGGAGGGAAACTGACTGGGAGACACTCTAATAGATGAAAGCACTCTGTGAATTTTAGGCACCAAAAAAATACAGAGCTCCATGTTCAGTTTCTCAACATTTGCATACAATACAGTACTTATAAAGCCATCTCCTACCCTATGAACAGTGGAAGGTACTGCTGTGCATTTCCTCATTTCTAAGGAGGATTGAGATGAAACAGTGACAGAGGGAAATTAAACCACATTTTAGATACATTTTTTCATATGGAAATACTGTTAGATACTGGGGCATGCTTTCTTTAACAGATATTTTCAATATTACACAAGTAATTTGATTCTATTTACAAGTGAAAATCTGGGAAATGCAGAGAAGTATGAAGAAGGCAAAATGCATCCATAGTTTAATACCCAGAGATAAATCTTCAGTGGGGAAGCATCACCGCAGGCAGCTGGAAACCACACACCACCCTGAACCATGCATCTCAAGTAGCAAGAACACCACATCTTCCCTCCCTCTCTCTTCCCATCAGTGTCAATCCCATCTTGTTCCAGAATGAATTACAGGTGGATGTATGACAATGGCTAAGTCCCTTAAATTAGACTTCAGTTGTCACATCTGTAGAAGACATACCACCTCACCTTCATGAGAAAGACCCCACGTGACTGAAGGTCGCTCACCGAGCGCCTTCCTCACCGTGTACAGTGTTTAGTGCTTTCACACACCTCATCTTCAAGCCCCATTCAGAGGACAGTGTTACGATTTGTGAATTCCTGATTCATCCTGATGACAATCTGTCTTCTTCTGGAAGTTAGAGGGAGCATGGGCGGGGAGGGGGTAACTGGATAAAATTCTAAACAACAAAGAATTAGGGATTAAGTGATAGTATCATGTAGGAGTTTTCTTTACAGGTTGGAAAGAGAAGCAACTTATACCTTTCCCTAGTTAATCTTCCTAGACTCAACGTATTCCAATTTTTTTCCTTAAACTCTCAAATTTCCTGGATATTCCTTGACAGCACTTGCATCACAAATGTCCTAAGCACAAGACAGAATGAAACTTAAAAGGTCTGTAATATGAGAGTGTCCCATGCTCTAAGGGAATCTAAACCTAAGGTCTAAGTGTCTGGTGAGTCCTATCCAAAATCTGTCTGTGAGGCACAGGTGTGCATTCACAGAAGTGCACACTCATCCTACACCCCACCCCCACCACTGCTGCAGATTATCAGCAGACCTGCCTTCAACCTGCCATGTGTTGTTAAGACCCAGTCATGAAGCTTAGTCTCTGGAGGTTTATGACTGAAAAAGGCACAGAGACCCCTGGTGGAAATGCTGAAGAGTGAACCAGGAGACAAACTGTAATCACAACACCCTGCAGCAGGCTCACCTGTTTTGCCCTTTCAGTGAGGGCAGAGGCCTCTGCCTTGCCCAGTTTTTGCACCATCTTGTAAAACAGGCTATCTGCATTTTGCAGCAAATCATATGGCCGGTTATATTGTTTCCATCTATCTGAATCCAAAACCTGTTAATCAGCAGAAAGAAACCAATAAGCAACAATATTTCACAGTAAAATATTGTGTGTGTTTGTGTGTTAAGTCATTTCAGTCATGTCCAACTCTTTGCAACCCTATGGACTGTAACCCGCCTGGCTCCTCTGTGCATGGAATTCTCCAGGCAAGAATACTGAGTGGATTGCCATTTCCTTCTCCAAGGGATCTTTCGAATGCAGGGACTGAACCCATGTTTCTTATGAGTCTCCTGCATTGGCAAGTGGGTTCTTTACCCATGAGCACCAAATGTTTCACTGTAACATATTAAACTTGGACAATATTTCAGAAAGGGCAGGACAGGGAGAACTGGGAGAATCTATTTGGGGGGTAGGACTGGCGGGTGTTTAAGTGGTTTGATTACCCTGTTTTACTAGGCAGACAAAGACCTAACCTGATCTTTTATTATTATAAGTTTATAGGAAAGGAAGAAAATGGAAGTTTTACAGTATGACTACTGACACTCAGCAGTATGTGGTATCTTATATTCTTCCCAGGGCATTTGGGGTTGTTATCATTAGTTAGTGCTTTTCGCTGTCAGACTCTGAGCTTTGAGGGATATTTATACAGATACACAGAGTTGGCAAATATCTTGATTCAAGAAAAGCAAAGTCAATTTATCTAAAAAGTAAGTTGATGTCAGACAAACCAGAAGGCAGTGACTTTATAGCAAATTTTCAAGTTGGTTTGATAGAATCTGAGAAATATTTGGGGAAAAAAAGAAGATGCTTCTGGAATTTTTTAGGGTTCTGGATTACTGTCAGCTGCCAAGATAGGCTGAGTCCTTTATCTGAGAGGTTAAGATGTTTCATGAAGTTGGCTGTGGTTGTAGTTTATTATTCTGAGAGTGAAAGGCTGGCAAAAGGAGCTGCTACATAGCAGCATTGATAGAATTGTTCTGCACAGACACACAAAAAAAAAACCCTGTAGAAATCCAATTATCTCCTTGGATAAGATCAAAGAAGCAATTAAGAAATTGAGCTTGTAATTCTAGTGATCATGCGTCTACAGCACATGGAGGCAGCCCAATCTGAACTGTCTGGACATGAATCTGTTTTCACAAATTATATTTCTCTGCTTCTTTTTCTTTCTTAAGCTGCCTTCCTTTCACCCCTTTTATCGCTCATTAATAGATCTGCTGGACTACCCAGGTAGCTCAGCTGGTAAATAATCCACCTGAAATGCAGGAGACCCCAGTTCATTCCCGGGTGGGGCATTTCCCCTGGAGATGGGATAGGCTTCCTCGCTGGGACTCAGCCCTCGGCTACAGAAAGGTGCCCGCGACTCTAGGCAAGGGCCTGGCAGGAGAATGTCACGGCTCAGGCGGGGTGCTTACCAGAAGAACAGGCATGAGCACAAGTTCGCCTCCTGCAGGGGGTTGGGTTTCACCTCCGAGGATACTGGCTGCATCTTGCTAGCCAGGATGAGCTCCTGGAGGCGCTGGAGGGGCGGCTGGAGCCCCGGCTGCCACGTAGGTCGGCTCAGTAGAAGTCAGAGAGCCACCTGCGTCCACAAGTAGGGCTCCTGGCGGTGGGGCGGGGCGGGGAGGGGGTGGGGACACCCTCAGTCTCCGCCTCCCCTGGCCACACCGCCTCCCCAGGCCACCTGGGGGCGCCGGTGAAGGGCCATGGCCTGAGCCCTAGGAGACAGAAGTTGAGCTCCTGGTTCCGGGGTGCTTGATTATGAAAGTAAAAAGTCACTGGCTCTGCCCTCTGACGCTTTGCTACCCTATGCACTGTAGTCAACCAGGCTCCTTTGTCCATGGAATTCTCCAGGCAAGGATACTAGAGTGGGTTGCCGTGCATGATTAAGAGGGGGCAAGCAAAGCTACCAGGAGCTACAGGCAGGTGTAAGGCGAGGCCTCCAGTGCAGTTGATGGAGGCAAGTAGGCAGACTTCCTAGCACACTAGGTCCAGCACCCAATCACACACATACTGGCACCTGGCTGCAAATTCTGTGAAGTGCTTCATCTGAACCCAGGCACTCACCCAGAAGATGGAGAAGGAACTGAGACATCAATTGCTACTGCTACTCAGAAATGCCCTCTGGACTGAAAGGAAGACTAGGAAAAAGCTGGTGGAAGGCAACCCACCCTCCGTTCACCCTACCTTCATCAGTATCAAACAGGGGTGCTATGAGAGTTTCATCAACTGTGACCGGAAAGACCCTACGGAGCCTTCAAAGGACAGATTCTGCAGCACACTCCCCTCCACTCCCCCCAACCTCACCCTCTCCCGCATACACTCTCTCTACACTGTCTTCTGCTGCCTTTTGTTTGTATTGATGAGAAAGCTTTAGTCTCCCAGGGCACAAAGGCTAGCTTAGGAATTAATGATTCAAATAATATGAACATGCAGTAACAAAAAATTATAGATAACAATGTCAAATCCACATTTCTGAGTTTTTTTTTGCAGGTACTGAACACCCCACTAGATGAAATAAGTTCACTGCATGTTGATCATGAACACATAGCCCCAGACCTGCTAGAACCTGAGGACTGATTACCTTAACTCCTGCAACACAACTATGTTACCTCATCGACAACCACTTAGAAAACTGTGCAGGAGCTAATCATGTACACTGAAACTCTCTCCCTCATCTTGCCTTTAAACACCCTCCCTTGAATTTTATCAAGGAGTTCAAGTTCTTTGAGCATGAGCTGCCTGTACTCCTTGTTTGGCCCTTAGAATAAATGGTTCTCTGCTTCAATCTCCGAAGTTTCAGTTTTTTTGGACTCACTGTGCATTGGTCAGGCTCAAAAACTTGGGTTGGGCAACACAATCTGTGGCAAGCATTTGACCTTGGACAACAGCAGGGTTCAGCACATATTATGTTTAAGACATAGTGTTTAAGACATCCTGTGTGCTAAGATGCTTTAGTTGTGTCTGACCTTTAGCAACCCTATGGACTCTAGCCTGCCAAGCTCCTCTGTCCAGGGGATTCTCCAGGCAAGAATACTGGAGTGGGTTGCCATTTCATTCTCCAGGGCATCTTCCCAATCCTGGGATCAAACCCATGTCTGTTATGTCTCCTGCATTGGCAGGCAGGTTCTTTACCACTGGAACCACCTGGGAAGTCCATTTAAGACATAAAGAAAGGTGATTAAAAAAATTAGAACTCAAATGATTTTGGAAGATGAATAGATACTGTCACTGGGAGCAGGTTTTTGGCCTCTCATATGCTGCATTATGTGGGGAACCTTTGTGAGCCTTTTACTGTTCTCTTAGACTGGGAAAGGGGATATGGGGACAGAGAGACTGCCTTATGATTTCTTTCACCATATGCTCAGAGCATAGGCAAATAACAGTAACATATGTTGCAGAACACAGGTTGAACATATGTCTGCAGAACATTCCTTTCTTTTAACAAAGCCCTATTCAAGAAGGTATTATCATCCTTATTTTATGGATGAGAAAAATGAGGCTCAAGGACAGTACTTCTTCAAGATCTTTGAATCAGTAAATGATGAATCCTGATTTGGACTCAAGTCCAATTCCAGCATGATCTGTCTCACTGGTGGATGGACATTGTGTTTGAAAACTACCTTGAATACACTGTCTGAATGAATGAATGGCTGTAGGACTGAATGAACAAAATCTTGAACTCCCACTTGTCTTTAGTTATTTGTGTGGCTGTCATGCCCACTGAATAACTTCTCTTCCATTCCTTACAAGTTGAAGAAAGATCAACAACTTGTGGTGCTTGTAACAGGAACACTTTATTACTCTGATAATTTCCCATGTAGCTTGGCTAAAATGGTATTAATAATGGCTTTCGCTTCAGTTATTCAAGATGAATAACTGTTGAACTGGTGTACAGCAATATGGCTACAATTGACAATATTGTACTACGTACTTTTAATTTGCTAGAAAAATAAATCTTGCGTGTTCTCAATATAAAAAAGAGGAAAGAAAAAATGGCTAAGGTGGAAAATGATGGCTGTGTTTATTGGCTTGGCTGTGGTGAATAATTCACAGTGTCTATCAAGTAATGTGGTTGTACATCTTAAATCATAAATTTTTGATTGCCAGTTATACCACAGTAAGGTTGGAGGGGAAATGGATTTTAAAGAAAGCTATAATATATTCAAACATTTTTTATAAATCAAACCTATAAAAATGGCAAAATTTAATAATTTTTAATTGATGGGCATGATGGGGGTTTATTATGCCATTTTATTGATATTCCATGCATGTTTAAAGTTTCTGTTGTGAAAAACAAGACAATTAGAGCTGAAATTTTTTTTTTCAGTTATATGTCTTTCTGGTATTAGTTCTTTCTCAGATAATGCAATCTACAACCTACATAATCAGTCCTCACCTGATTTACTCTTTAATATTCTGTACATTTTCCAGGCCTGTAAATTCTCAGCTACTAATTCTACTTCAAAGAGGAATAAATTTCTTGTTGAAGTTGGAAATCTAGTGACTTTCCTTGTCAGGCTACCCCAGACGTACTCTCCAATCCCTACAACTATCTCAAGACTATAATTAACCATCTCCAAACTGCTAAATATACTCCTTCCCTTCACCTTCAGCTGTCTTTTTTTTTTCTAAGATGTTTTTAAACTTAGCATTCTTTTATGCACATTAACTAATAGGATATTTCAAAGAGATATTGAGAACCAGTATTGGATTGCACAGGCATGACTAAATATGAAGCTGGGGAACCAGAGACCTAGATGCTTTGCTCATTAGCTAACCTATCTCAGATCGACAATGGGAAATCCCTACTCTTTCTACTTCCTGCAGGATTACTGTGAGCCACAAAACTTGTGAATGCACTTTGTGAAAACTAAAACCTAAGGCAACATATTAATACAAAAAAAAGTTTGTTTGTTTTCATTCATTGAACACATGTTTAGTGAATGCCTTCTAAGCACATGACCACTAGGCCACGCACAGAGCTTACAAACATGAGAGAAATGTCATAAGAGCTTTATCTGCGCATGTTTACTGATCTTAAATGGTTGTGTACTATAACTAAAAAGACAATAGCAAGTGTTGGAGAAGATGTAAAGAAATTGGAACCCTCATACTAGCTGGCAGGACTGGTATGTGGTACAGTTCGAAAGTTACCATTTAACCCAACTATTCTGCTCCTAGGTAGATGAATGAAACACATATCCACATGAAAACTTACATACAAATGTCACAGTAGCACTATTTGTAAAAGCCAAAAAGTGTGTTGGGGAGGGGGGAACCAAGTTACATCAACTGATGAATGAATAAATAAAAAGTGGTTTTATGTGCAATAGAATATTACTTTTCAAATATACTGATTCCTACTACAACATGGATGAACACTGAATATATTATGCTGAACTAATGAAGCCAGTCATTGACTCTAGTGAGGATGATGAGATAACAGCTAAGAAGAGATTCAGTCTTGTTGGACTTGACAATTCATTCCCAAACAAATCTCAGGGACACATGATGCAAATTTGTAACTGTGCAAACGGTTAGGTTTGTCAAAATTTGTGTTCATTTTTTTCCCCATGTGATGGCTCTAATAGTGCTTAATTGTCTTTAACTCCATTCAAAACAATTTTCTTAAATTGTATTATGACAGCTGTAATATCAGCATGCATTTAAAAATCCTTTTCAAAATTGCTGAATTTCTGTGTAGCCATTTTAATATTGAAGACGGATGAAAAAAAGCAACATTTTCAGCATATTATGCTTTACTATTTCAGGGAAGATAAAACCACAACTGAAATTTAAAAAAAAAATTGTTCAGTATATGGAGAAGGTCCTGTGACTGATCCAGCATGTCAAAAATGATTTGAGAAGTTTCATGCAAAGATTTCTCACTGGACTATGCTCCACAGTGGGTTCAGTTCAATTCAGTTCAGTCGCTCAGTCGTGTCTGACTCTCTGCGACCCCATGAATCACAGCACGCCAGGCCTCCCTGTCCATCACAAACTCCCGGAGTCTACTCAAACATATGTATATTGAGTCAGTGATGCCACCCAGCCATCTCATCCTCTGTCTTCCCCTTCTCCTCCTGCTCCCAATCCCTCCCAGTATCAGGGTCTTTTCCAATGAGTCAACTCTTCTCATGAGGTG
The DNA here is from genome assembly GCF_019320065.1 of Cervus canadensis. Classification (NCBI taxonomy): domain Eukaryota; kingdom Metazoa; phylum Chordata; class Mammalia; order Artiodactyla; family Cervidae; genus Cervus; species Cervus canadensis. Next base: position 15,106,466 of record NC_057394.1, on the reverse strand, counting down.
GCCAAAGTATTGGAGTTTCAGCTTCAGCATCAGTCCTTCCAATGAACACCCAAGACTGATGTCCTTTAGGATGGACTGGTTGGATCTCCTTGCAGTGCAAGGGACTCTCAAGAGTCTTCTCCAACACCACAGTTCAAAAGCATCAATTCTTTGGCGTTCAGCTTTCTTCACAGTCCAACTCTCACATCCATACATGACCATTGGAAAAACTATAGCCTTGACTAGATGGACCTTTGTTGGTAAAGTAATGTCTCTGCTTTTTAATATGCTCTCTAGGTTGGTCATAACTTTCCTTCCAAGGACTAAGCGTCTTTTAATTCCATGGCTGCAATCACCATCTGCAGTGATTTTGGAGCCCAAAAAATAAAGTCTGACACTGTTTCCACTGTTTCCCTGTCTATTTCCCATGAAGTGATGGGACCAGATGCCATGATCTTAGTTTTCTGAATGTTGAGCTTTAAGCCAACTTTTTCACTCTCCTGTTTCACTTTCATCAAGAGGCTTTTTAGTTCCTCTTCACTTTCTGCCATAAGGGTGGTGTCATCTGCATATCTGAGATTATTGATATTTCTCCTGGCAATCTTGATTCCAGCTTGTGCTTCATCCAGCCCAGAGTTTCTCATGATGTACTCTGCATACAAGTTAAATAAGCAGGGTGACAAGATACAGCCTCGACGTACTCCTTTTCCTATTTGGAACCAGTCTGTTGTTCACAGTGGGTAGACCAGTTCAAATTGATAGCAATCAAATCAAGACATTAATTAAGAACAATTAACATTATGCCACACAGGAGATAGCTAATATGCTTAAAATATCCAGATCAAGAATTGAAAATTATTTGCACCAGCTTTGTTATATTCATCTCTTTGATGTTTGGATTCCAGATAAGTGAAAAAGACTTCTTGACTATGTTTCCACATTCAATTCTCTACTTAAACATAATGAAAATGTTCCATTTTTTTTAAAAAACAAATTGTGACGGATACTGTATAAAAATGTGGGATGGAAGAGGTCATGGGGCAAGTGAAATGAACCAACACCTCCAACACCAAAGGCCAGTCTTCATCCAAAGAAGGTGATGTTATGTATACGGTCAGATTGGAAGGGAGTCCTCTAGTATGAACTCCTTCTGAAAAACTAAGTGATTATTTCCAAAAAGCACTGCTTCAAGTTAGACTACTTGAAAGCAGTACTCGAAAGTAAGTGTCCAGAATTAGTCAAAAGAAAATGCATGATCTTCCATCAGGGTACCACAAGACTGCATGTATCTCTGATGACCAGGCAAAAGCTGTTAGGGCATGGCTGGGAAGTTCTGATTCATCTACTGTATATACCAGGCATTGCATCTTCAGACTTCCATTTATTTTGGTTAAAAAAAATGTCAATTCCCTGGAAGACTGTCAAAGGCACCTGGAATAGATCTTTGCTCAAAGAGATAAATCATTTTGGGAGAATGGAATTATGAAGTTGCCTCTAAAAATGGCAGAAGGTAATGAGTGTTATGCACTGTCATCTATCTCTGCCTCTCATCCAACTGAACCGCCTATGGTTTCATTTCCATAAAAAAGTAACATCTTTTAATTGCAATGGTGCTTGTTTGTTTCCCACTTTCCTGCATTCTTTAAAATAAACAGAAGGGAAAATTAATATGTTAATATTAAAAAAGCAATTAATGCAAAGATATAGTGAGCATGAAATAGACCAAAGGAGATATCTCCTTAGTACATATATTCCAAACAGATTATATAAAGTGTTGACATTTTCCCATAGTTATGTAAGAATTTTCATTAGAGAAATTAAATATATAGAAAAAACCAAAAGGAGAGAAGGAGAGAGAAGCCAAAAACTGAGCCCTGAGACCCTCCAACATTTGCAGGTAGAGACCCACTTGAACAGACTGAAATGGGAGAGAAGGGCTTCCCATGTGGCTCAATGGTAAAGAATCCACTTGCCAATGCTGGAGACATGGGTTCGGTCCCTGGGTTGGGAAGATCCCATGGAAAAACGAATGGCTACCCATTCCAGTATTCTTGCCTGGAGAATTCCCATGGACAGAGGAGCCTGGCAGGCTGCAGTCCATGGGGTCACAAAGAGTCAGACACGACTGAGTGACTGAGCCTGCATGCACATGCAGTCACAGAAGTGCAGAAAAAGATAGAGCCTAGGCTTCCGAGATGCTGGTAAGTTAAGACAGAAAAGTAATTGGATTTGGCAAATGGAGGGTTTTGGTGACTTATTAAAAGCAGTATTTTGAAGAGAGATAGAAACCCTGTAAAATGTGTTGAGCAGAGAACCATGTACAAAGGCTTGGAGACATTGGTTGAACACAACTCCTGTGAGAAATTTTGCTGTGAGGAGGACCAGATACTAGAGAAAGAAATAACTGCAGAAGTGTAACCCTCGGAGAGGCACTAGTGCACAGTGTAGACTGTTCTATAGCCAGCTTTAATAACATGGCTGAGTTGCTGTTGTCAGTGTCTCCCCATAAGCCCTGCTCACTTCCATGTCACACTAGCCTGACATCCTGCAACTCTCCCTGAGCGCTTTCTCTGCCCCAGAGTCAATTTTGCTGAAGTACAAGGCAGCCCACGAGCGCCAGGAAATTTAACGGCTACCTCTGCCCTCCTCCCCCAACTGCCTTCAGTCAACAGACAGGAGCTGATGTATGCCAACTCACTCATCCAGGAAGGTACTCTTGAGGTTTGTGCTCCACTGTCTCCTAAAGTACCCCTGCAGGATTACGCTCCAGTAGCCCATCCTGGCAACATGCTTGATGATACATCCATTACTGCCTTCATTAGCTTTCTTGTCTCGCATCCCAATTCCATTCTGACTGTTTCCTGAGACCACCTCCCAAACAATCTATTATATTCAAATCATTAAAGTTTAGTTTTAGGAGACCCAAATGAAGACAACAAAAAATATTCATATAATGACATGAAACCATTATTCCATTTTGTACAAGAATGCATGCAAAAAGAAACATTGGAAGAATGTATTCCAAAACCATAACAATGATTATTTATTTCTGCATTGTGAGATTATGGGTGATTAAAAATCAAAACAAATTTTACTTTTCCCCAGGGAAGAAGGAATTTGGGTTTGTTTTCTTGTTTTGGTAAAGAGGTACTGTAAGTACAACATACAGATTAATAGAGGGTTTGTGAATTTCAAAAGGTGGCCTTACAAGAACAAAAACTGTTATTAAATACTAAATGAAATCATAGCTGCTGCTAGTTTTCTAGCAACACAAATGAAGTGTTGATGTTCATATGAAAAACACACCAAAACCCTAACTTTCAAAGGAATTTAGAATCAGTCTAGAAGTATACCTCAGACTGAAGTTCATGTCATATAAGGCAATTATTTGACAAAATATTATATTTTTCATTCAGTAACAATAGTTACCATTTATTGAATGTGTAACTATACCCTTTGATCATCTCACTAAATCCTTGCAACACTATTATACAGTATCTATTACTATTACCTTTTCACAGAAAATAAAGTTTGGATAAAATAAAGTGAATTCTCAAAAATATGGAAAAATCCCACAAGATTTGAACCCAAATATTGGTCCCAAAGCCCATGACCTTTCTGCTGCTTTGGGCTGTCAACTTCAGTTATTATTTTAGAGCCACCAACAGAAAGTAAAGACGTAATCATTGCATCAACATGTCTGACATACTTGGTGCAATTTAGAATCAGGAGGATAGAAGTGTATAAGGCCACTTTGCTGGGGCAAATGGTTGCATTAGAGCAAGTTGAAGTGGGGTCACCAGAGTCATGTTGGGTAGAATGATTGGAACTCTGTGTTCTCCAAACCATGGAACCATGTCCAGTATGATCACAACAGCAGAAAAGTCAGCATTTACAACAGAGACATGGATTTTTTTAATTGTCCAGGCCAAGAAAACACAAATGTAAAGTATATCCAAGTTTAAAGGGCTAAAAATGGCACAGATTACACAACAGCAAGCTGTAGAAGAAATTTTTGATCAGAGTTAGATTCTTTAGTCACATTTTACATGAGAACAGCTCTTACTTACCCATCTACCAGCAGTATTTGCTGAGTACCTCCTGGATGCCAGTTACTCACTATTTTATTAACAAGTAAAATGTAAGCTAAACTTTAGGAGAAAAGGAAGAAAGAATCCTGTTAGTTCAATGAAAATGCTTTCAAAAAAATGAGCTACTAGTTATAATTGTCTGATTTGCACTGGACCACAGGCTTTTAAAGCAGGTGGAGAAGGACTAGTTCCTGGGACTCAAGTGTCTACTCAACACCCTGCCCACAGGAATCTTTGAAAGCACATGCCTGGTGAAATATGAGGGTATCACACCACACCAGAAATAAGAGGGTGCTATAACTTTTGAAAACATTTAATGTGGCTCAAAAAATTTCTTTTTCTGGACCAAAGTAGAGACTGCTTCTCCCATTGCCTGAGATACCTGGAGCTAGTGGTCCACACTGGTCAGTGGAGGTGAGCATAAATGGCAGGAACAAAGCCAGCCAGGCAGTTTAGAGCAGGGTCCCCAAACTCTCGGCCTTGGACTGACTGGTACCTTCTGTCAGATCAGTGGTAGCATTAGATTAGAAATAAGGAGCACAATAAATGCAATGTGCTTGAATCATCCCCAAACCATCCTCCCACCAACCCCCAGCCCCTGGAAAAACTGTGTTCTACGAAATTGGTCCCTGGTGTCAAAAATGTTGAGGACTTCTGAATTAGATAACAACCCTAGACTCCCTAGTGTCTGTTCTACTGCTGGGTTGGTCCTGGGGGAATCCTGTTGTGATAAGAGAGGGAAAGAGGAAAAACTACAGTATATTCTTTTCCTTGAATGAAAGACAGTTGCTTAGGAACAAATGTACAGACAAAACTGCCCAAGTAAGAAGTAAAATTTTGGTTCAGTTATTCCTCAAATAAATAAATAAATTTAAATGTACTAATAAGGGAATATCAGTACAAGAGGGAAATAAGTAACGTCAGCCTCTTTTTTTTTTTTCTCACATATGACACACATCTGAACACATATGAAGAAAATAAATGCAACCAAAACTGCTATTTCTGAAATGAATAAACAAAATGTAGTATAAACATGTAATAGAGTATCTTTCCACTTTAAAAAGGAAGGAAATTCTGACACATGCTGCAGCATGGGTGAACTATGAAGGCTGTGATATTGTGATTTATAAATAGAAATATATCTGGTCTTTTGGGACTTCCCTGCTGATCCAGTGGCTAAGACTCTGTGTTCCCAATACAGGGGGCCCAGGTTCAATCTCTTGTCAGGGAACCAGAACCCACATGCTGCAATTAAGAGTTTACATGCCACAACTAAACACCCTGCATCATACAAAAAGGATCTAAGATCCCACACACCACAACTAAGACCCAGTGCAGCCAAATAAATAAGTAAATATTAAAAGAAAAGAAAAAGAAATATATTTAGTCTTCATGATGTTCTGGCACAGAGCTTCTAAAACCCTTAGGGGTCCTAAGAGTGATAAGGTGTCTTTTGTCAGTTATAACAAGCCCTTTTCAACTGTACCTGAGCTTTTGTGAATGACTCTGCTTGTCAGGGAAACCAAACACTTGATTACAAGATGGAACTTTCAACCCCACCCTACTCCCCACATAGAGAGAGGAGAGGGACTGGAAACTGAGTTCGACCACCAATGGTCAATGGGCTTTAATTATCCTTGTTTAAGTATGCTTCTATGAAGCCTAAGTTAAAACAAAACAAAACAAAAAAAAAAAAAAAAACAAAAACCACTAGGATGTGGTTCAGAGAGATTCCAGGTTGACGGACATTTGAAGGTGCTAGGAGGGTGACTCAACTGGAGAGAGCTTGGAAGCCCCATACCCTTTCCCCCTGTACTTTGCTCTCTCTGTCTCTTCCATATGGCTTTTCCTAAGTTGAATCCTTTTATAATAGAGAGAGAGAGAGAGTGAGAGTGTGTGTGTGTTTGTGTGTGTGTGTGTGTTTTCAGTCATGTTTAACTCTTTTGACCCTATAGACTGTAGCCCGCTATGCTCCTCTGTCCCTGGAATTTTCTGGGCAAGAATGCTGGATTGGGTTGCCATTTCCTACTCTGGGAGATCTTCCCAACCCAGGAATCAAACCCATGTCTCTTGCATCTCGTGCATTGGCAGGCCAGTTCTTTACCCCTGAACTACCTGAGAAGACTTTATAACTAATAACCTACTAAGCAAACTGTTTTCCTGAATTGTAAGTGCCTGCAAGGTGAGAGACAGGTTCAATCCCTGGGTTGGGAAGATTCCCTAGAGAAGGGAAATGATACCCACTCCGGTATTCTGGCCTGGAGAATTTGATGGACTGTATAGTCTATGGGGTCACAAAGAGTCAGACACAAATGGGTGACTTTCACTATTTTTTCTGTGATCTAGAAAATTACCAAGCCCAAGGGGTGGCTTTTATGACCAGTTGGTAAGAAGCACAGGTAACCACCTGAACTCACATGCTTCTGAAGTCGGGAAGGAGGGGCAGTATTATGGGACTGAATCCTTAACATACAAGGTCTGACATTAACTCCAAGTATGTAGTGTCAGAATTGACTTAAATGGTAGGATACAGTTATATTTGGAGAGTCAGAGAACTGGTTATTATGGGGGAAAGTCCACAGACTTGGTGTCCAGAAGTATTGAGTCACTGAAAGACAAATATTGTGGGAGCCCAAGGCAGGTGGGCACAGCCCCTCGCTCACCCCCAGGGATGCAGGCCTTGAGTGGATTTCCTGACTGGCTCTGAGCTCCAAGCCACGTCATGGTCCATGCCAGCCTCCCTTCTCCATCATTAAGCCCTTAGGTTGAGAGATCCTTTAATCTTCCTAAACCAAAAGCTGGTACAAAACAAAACACTTGGCAGATTGGTTCAAGTTGGCAGAGTAGAAAGAGGTGTGCTCTGTGCCCATCTTCTGCGAGAGCGCCAAAGTAGTAACTAGCTATGTGAACAACCATCTAAAGGAGGACATTGGAACACACCAAAAAAAAGATATCCCATATGCAAGGACAAAGAGAAGCTGCAACAAGCTGGTAGGAGGGGAGCAATCACAATAAAATCAAATCTTATACCTCCTGGGTGGGCAATCCACAAACTGGAGAAAAATGATACCAAAAAGAAGTTCATGCACTATTGTGAATGTTCTAGGCCCCACATTAGGCTCTCCAACCTGAAATTCTGGCAAAGGGACTCCGAATCCCCAGGGAACCTGTCTGTGAAGGCCAGTAGGATTTGATTACAGAACTTCCACAGGATTGGGGGAAACAGAGTCTTGGAAGGCACAAACAAAAGGTTGTGTGCGCCAGGATCCAGGGGAAAGGATCAGTGACCCCAAAGGAGATTGAGCCAGACCTACCTGTGAGCATTTGATGGTCTCCTGAAGAGGAATGGGTCAGCAGTGGCACACTGTGGAGATGAAGGCACTGTCAGCAGGAGTCCTGAAAAATGTGTCTTGGCCTAAGTCCTCTTGGATGTCACCATTAGCCCTACTATAGAGCTTCCCTGGTAGGTCAGACAGTAAAGAATCTGCCTATGATGTGGGAGACCTGGGTTCAATCCCTGGGTCAGGAAGAACCCTTGGAGAAGAGAACAGCTATCCACTCCAGTATTCTTGCCTGGAGAATTCCATGGACAGAGGAGCCTGGTAAGCTACAGCTCATGGGGTCACAAAGAGTTGGACATCACTGAGCAACTAACACTTTCACTACTTTCTTTGGGACTTCCCTGGTGGCTCAGACAATAAAGAATATGCCTGCAATGCAGGAGATCCAGGTTCAATCCCTGTGTTGAGAAGATCCCCAGGAGAAGGGAATGATTAACCACATCAGTACTCTTGCCTGAAGAATCCCATGGACAGAAGATCCTGTTGAGCTACAGTTCATGGGGTCAGAAAGAGTCAGACGTGACTGAAGGACTAACACTTTCACTTTTGGAGCCTGCAGACTCCAGGAATGGGTCACCTCAAGCCAAACAACTAAGAGGGAGGGAGTGCAGTCCCACCTATAAGCAGACAACCGGATTAAAGTTTTACTGAGCATGGCCTGAAACACCAGAGCAAGATCTAGTTTCCCCCCACAACCAGTCCTTCCCATAAGGAAGCTTGCACAAGCCTCTTACTCCCATCCACCAGAGGGCAGACAGAAGAAACAAGAGCTGCAATCCCACAGCCTTCAGAAGGAATACCACAATCATAGAAAGCTAACCAAAATGAAAAGAAATAGGATTATGTCCCAGATGAAGGAATAAGATAAATCTCCAGAAAAAAGAAAAAAAAAAAAGAAAAAAAGAAAAAAAAACTAAATGAAGTAGAAATAGGCAACCTTCCAGAAAATGAATTCAGAACAATAATAGTGAAGATGATCCAGGATCTTAGGAAAAGAATGGAGAAGAGGTAAGAAATGTTTACCAAAGACATAGAACTAGAAAAACAAACAGAGATGAACAGTACACTAGAATGAATCAATAGCAATATAATTTACACAGAAGAACAGATAAGTGACCTGCAAGACAGAATGGTGGAAGACAAATACTGTGATTCCAGTTATATGAGGTGCCTAGAGTAGTCAAATTCATAGAGACACTAAGTAGAATGGCATTTGTCAGGGGCAAGGGGGAGGGTGGAGAGTTTTTTAACAGATATGCATACATGCTAAGTCACTTTAGTCCTGTCCAACTCTATGCGACTCCATGGACTGTAGCCCACCAGGCTACAGTGGATAGAGTTACAGATAGAAGATGAAAAAGTTCTGGAGATGGACGGTGGTGATGGTTGCACAACAACATGAATATCATTAATACCACAGAAGTCGCTCAGTTTCAGTTGTGTCCAACTCTTGGTGACCCCATTGACTGTACCATGGAATTCCCCAGCCCAGAATACTGGAGTGGGTAGCCTTTCCCATCTCCAGGGGATTTTCCCAACCCAGGGATCAAACCCAGGTCTCCGGCATTGCAGGCAAAGTCTTTATCAGCTGAGCCACAAGGGAAGCCCAATACCACAGAAGAGGACTTTTAAAAATGGTTAAAATCATTCACTTCATGTTATGCATATGCTACCATGTAGGAGAGGGAGAAATTTTCTTTATCTTTTACCCTTCTAGGCTCTATGAATGGGACCTTGGAAATTCAATTGATATAAGACTGATAAACAACAGAAAATAGTATATTAACGTGCAGCATGCACACATATGGGGAAATCTTTTATCATCTTTTATGGTTATTGCCCTATTTGGATGTTTTTGCAGAAGTGCTTTATCTTCAAGTAGATTCAAAGGAAGGACTTCTGACAAATACAAGTTTCTGATAAATTTCAGATTATGCTGCTAAACTAGGTAAGAAATTAGAGTCCTAATGGAAAATCTAATGCCTTCATAAAAGTGTTAACAAAGAGGATTATTGCTGAGTGAACTGTGGATGTGGTTATAATTTTTATGTATTTATCTAAAATGTCACTTGTTTTAGCTTATGTTATCCAGATAGATGCTTGTTCCTTGGAAGGAAAGCTATGACCAACCCAGACAGCATATTACAAAGCAGATACATTACTTTGCCAATAAAATTCTGTCAAGGCTATGGTTTTTACAGTAGTCATGTAAGGATGTGAGTGTTGGACTATAAAGAAAACTGAGCAGTGAAGAATTGATGCTTTTGAACCATGGTATTGGAGAAGACTCTTGAGAGTCCCTCAGACTGTAAGGAGATCTAACCAGTCAATCCTAAAGGAATTCAGTACTGAATATTCACCAGAAGGACTGACGCTGAAGCTTCAATACTTTGGCCACCTGATGGGAAGAACTGACTCATTGGAAAAGACCCTGATGCTGGGAAAGATTGAGGGCAGGAGGAGAAGGGGATGACAGAGGATGAGATGGTTGGATGGCATGACCGACTCAATGGACATGGGTTTGGGTGTACTCTGGGAGTTGGTGATGGACAGGGAGGCCTGGTGTGGTGCGGTTCACGGGGTCGCAAAGAGTCAGACACGACTGAGCGACTGAACTGAGACCATGTGAATACTCATAGTCACAGCAGGCCATATAGTTTACATAACCTGTATAAAATGGAAAGAACAGGGCCCCTTATTTAAAAATCACAATACTGGATGACAATAGGACACTAACTAAGTATGGTTCAGTTTAACAAATGAGAGGTGCTCATGGTATTACAGAAATATGAGTTACTTAGGATGATGACTGATCTAAAGGTGACTTCCTAGAAGAGGTAACAACTGGGCTGACCCTAGAAAATGAGATTTCTCCCCTTCATGGACCTTCTCCTCTATTTTTTTTCCTCCTTTTTTTTTTTTGTCTTCTATTTTTTAAACCAGAGGGTATTGAGGAGAATCACTAAGTCATCATTTTGACTTACACATTAGTCATCAAGAGTTTCCCCCACAGTACACCTCCATCACCTACCTCTGGAGCTGTGACACAGGATGTGGGGGGACATGGAGATGGGCTGTTCAGACCTCCCTTCAAGGACTTGCTGCCTGCCTGCTGCAGGTGCTGCCAGTGGGCAACCTTAAACCACCAGGCTGCATGCAATGATCCTTCCAGGTAGAGGTATAAAGACCTGGCCATTGGATGTGTCAGGACAACTCTGAAGGGCCATCTTCACTCCAGATGCCCCATGGGATCAGCTAAGGTCATCCAGCCAGTGTTCCAGCTTGATCTTTCCTTCTGCCCTATCTCGTTTCTTCCCTCCTGATTCCACAGTGTTGATTCCAAGGGCAGCCCTGATAAACATCCAAGCACTAAACTCAATCAGAGTCTGCATTCCAGAGAACCAGCCTGCAACATGTATCAGAAAACATTCCAGTACTCAGGGAGGACTTTTATTTGAAAATTACTGGTTACACATGTACTTAAAACATTTTAAAACCCCCAAATAAAATACAAAATGGTGGAAACAAGGACTTGGTGTGTGAATATCATTACATTTGGTTTAAAATCCACAACCTAATGTTGTCTGACCAAAATGAAATTAAGTTATATGTTAATAAAAGAAAACTATTATGTTTAAATACATGAAAGTGCCATTTTATATAAAAGGCTGAATGTTAGCAATTCCACACATTCAATCTAATAGAAAAAAGCCATTAGCATTTGAAATTTAGAGAACATTATACTTCTGAATAACTAATGGGTAAAAGATATAGTTAATGAATTAAATTAGGAATTAAAGAATAATATTAAAACGACTTCATTTTATCTTCCCAACAACATTTATGGAGTTGGTCTTACTTTCTCTATTTCACTGAGAGGAGACTGGCTTTGTGGGGCAGAGACAGGAAGAGGGAGACCTGGGATTCAAGGTTGGAAAGGGAGACTGCAGGCCTCCCCACTGTACTTTAAAGCTTTTGCCATCATAAATGATTATCAGGTGGAATCATAAGACATACACTGACTTTTTTATGCTGCTTTTCCTTCATCCTTTTTGAAATGGTGAACAGCTACAATCTGCCCAACAACTATAATGTGACTGAACAGGCAATATATTTGGTAGCTATAAGAGTCAATGTACAGGATGGTGCACACATGCATGATCACCCTCTGTTGGGATGTGGTCTCTGAGTGACATCGTCTGAGTACATGGACCATCCTGAAGTGTAGACCCACCACTCAGAATTCAGCGTTTTCATTAGCCACACTTGGCATCACTATTACAAAATATTAAATAAATTATCTGAGATGTCATTTAAGGGAATGAGAAGGAATTGAATGAGGAAAAGTATATGAAATGGACTCTTTAGAAGTAATAAAAATGATCAAGAATCTTCCAAGGTTTATCAAATACACCAAAGATAAGCAGAATCATCGAAAATGAGTTTGGAAACTCTTGGCATGAACTGTATTCTTAAAAACAACACTGAACAACCCCCTTCCAGACCCTTCCCGTCCCTCCTCTCAGTTGGTGAAGGGACAGAAAAACTGGTTCTCACATAGGAACTGCTGCTCCAGCAGCACCTTCTGCCCCACCATCCACAGCGGCCTTTTCCTTTCATCCAGGATCAAAGGTCACCTCCAAGAAGCTCCACCACCTCCTGGACCAGGCTCCCTAACTGCGTCCAGCCCCCACATCCAGTTTGCCTTTCAAGACTTCCTCCACAGAGCTCCCATAGTTAGGATTCCCAAGGCAGCAAGGGGTGAATCTCTGGATGTCTTCCTTCTCTGGGGGAGCTGGAGCAGACCCCTGAAGGGAGGGCTTCAAGCCTGACTCACCCCTACACCTCAGGACCTCAACCCTAATCCTTGTTTGTTGAAGGGAAGGAGGGAGAGAGGGAAATACCACCCACCACCTCACACACCCCCCCAACTCACTAACTATACACCCCAACAACCAGCAATACCTCCTCAGAGCCTACATTCCAGATGGGCCTCTCTCCTGCTTCAGTCAAACTCCTTCCAGGAATAGCCTGTGTTCACCTCAACTCCCTTCACACCTCCTGGATTCTCAGCCCTTTTGCGCTCTGGCCTCCTCACATCTGAAACCTGCTTCTTTCGTCACTGAAATCTCCTGATTCCAAATTAACCAACAACCTTCCATGGGCTCACCTTCTCGTTTGCATTGAGCAGACCTGTCCTTCCTTGATTCTCCAACCTACTTCCTTCTTTTTCCCTTGCTGTTCACAGTGAGTCTTTTCTCCTCCCCCTTCTCTCTCTACTTACTCTCTGATATCGAATCTTCTTATCTTGGCCCCTAAAAATGCTTCTCTCTCTCTGGGCAATCTTGTCATCTTCACAGATTCAGCTACTACCTGCTCAGTGAAAGGTACACAGGCTCCATGCTCATCCCAGGTCTCTCCCTCAAACACCAGACTCTTACTTCCAGTGACCTGCAGGACACCTCCACCTTCAACTTCAAGATAATTGAACTACCGGGCAGAGCTTGGATTGCAAATTAGCAAGACTAGAATTTTCTCTCCTCTTTAATGAGAATGTTTCCTAATAAAATCAGGTAGCATCTATCCTTGTCTCTGTCTGTCATGCAAAAGTATGTGACAATTCTGATATGACCACTAACTAACCATGCGCTAAGCATATGGCAGAAACCCAACCTTGGCCTACCTTGCCATAGCAAAGAAACAGAACTTTCACAAAATATTTTCAAAGTAATTCACAATCACTGTTAAAATGTGACACTGTTTTTAGGAAAAAATTGTTTTTAGAAATAAAGGCACATTTATAAAATAAGTTTGCAAAATAGAAAAAAAATCAGACATCTGTGCAGTAAAAGTCCTCTGCCTCTGCCTCTCAGCTTTGTTCACATTGGTAACAGTGGAAGCCTTGCCCACAGGCTATGCTGTCTGCAATGAGAAGTTCACTGCTGCATTTCTGTGTGCAGTCTTTCATAATCTATTTCATTTCCCAAATTAACACTTGGGAAGAAAAGGAAAATTCCCCACAAACTTAATCACTGAAAAATAGACAGAATTAAATAACAGAAAAAAACACCCCACGTGAGCAACGATACTGAATGAGATGAGAGCTGAGATGACACAACATCATTCTTTAGAACCTCAAGTTCACAGACAAAACAGAGGCTGAATAGAAGTTATTCCCTAGGTCTCTCTCTCTCTTTAAGACATCTCAAGGCAGAGCAATCAACCCACGTAAAGAAAAAAGCCTACAAAAACAAAGGACATTTTCTGAGATGACTTTGATCCTGGAATCAAATTACTGGCTTAAAGGCTTTGTATCCTCAATAAATGTTCTCTGTTGTCCTTGTTGGACCTCCCAGCTGGCTTGGTGGTAAAGAATTCGCCTGCCAGTGCAGGAACACAGGTTTGATCCCTATGTCAGGAAGATCCCCTAGGCAATGGCAACCCATTCGAGTACCTTTGCCTTAGAAATCCCATGGACAGAGGAACCTGCAGGGCTGTAGTCCATGGGGTCACAAAACAGTTGGACACAACTTAGTGACTAAACAACAACACTGTCCTTGCTAAAGTATTATTTTCAACTTATTTTTACCAGTCTTTTCTTTGTAATAACCATGTATGGCTTTATCCAAGCAAAACCATGCAGTAAATATGTGCCCTCTGTGGTAATAAATGCATCGTACTGGTGTTCAGTCATGTCTGAGTCCCTGAAACACCATAGACTGTAGCCTGCTAGGCTCTGCTCTCCATGGAATTTTCCAGGCAAGAATACTGGAGTGGGTTTCCATTTCCTTCTCCAGGGATCTTCTTCACCCAAGGACTGAACTCTTGTCTCTTGTGTTTCCTGTATTCGCAGGAAACTTCTTTACTACTGAGCCACCTGGGAAGGCTGATACAATGCATAATTTAGATTATCAAGGCTATCTTTCTGTGAGAGATGATTGTCTCTCTGTTATGAAATGCACTCACAGTAAAGGGAATCCACACCAGACACCTGGAAGGCAGACGGAGAACCACTCACCCAGCATGTCACTGCTTCAGACCAACCTTGATGTGACTGTGTAGCCACTCCTGCCCCAGGTGTCACTCATTTTAACTCAGTCTCCCTATCACAGCCACACCTCTCTCTTACAAACACAGCCTCTTATTGAAGATAACAGGACACATCACCAGTTTGAAAGGCCACCCTCAACCCCTGTGAAAAAGCCTTGAGAAACAGGCACCTGCTTTTCCCTGTGAGAGCTCTGACAGGACTGCTACATTACCTGGATGAAATCAAGAAATGTCAAGGGCAGTAAGTCATCCATTTGACCTATGTCTTTCAAAAAACAATTCAAAATTCTTCCTGCAAGAACAAGATATAAAAAAATTACTCATTTCTTCAGGTAGGAGCTTTAAGAGAAACAATTCATGAAATAATAGAAAAAATATTTTTAAAGCATATGTATTTAGGGGCTTCCCTGGTGGTACAGTGGATAAGAATCTGTCTGCCAATGCAGGGGACATGGGTTTAAGCCCTGGGTGGGGAAGATCATCTGTAGAATAAAATGACTACCCACTCCAGTATTCTTGCCTGCAAAATCCCATGGACAGAGGAGCCTAGTGGGCTACAGTCCATGGGGACACAAAAGGGTCAGACATGACTTAGAGACAAAACAACACCACCAGCAAATTTAATATATTACATTTTCATATAAAATGAAATAAGGCAATGTAAGTGGTAAAAAGAAAGAGAAAATAAGATGACACTTAAAGAGAAACAAAAATAACACCAAATGTCAGTGGGTGGGGAGTTGAAATTGAGCCCTGACTTTCAAAAGAATGGGGGAAGTCTTGTGGCAGTACAGGGAAGGGTTGGTGGATTTGAGAATGTTCCTTCCTCTTAAATCTCTTATCTAAGACTCACTCCAAGACAGAAAAAGAGACACAGATGTATAGAACACACTTTTGGACTCTATGGGAGAAGGCGAGGGTGGGATGATCTGAGAGAACAGCATCGAAACATGTATATTATCAAGTGTGAAACAGATCACCAGTCCAGGTTGGATGCATGAGACAAGTGCTCGGGGCTGGTGCACTGGGATGACCCAGAGGGATGGGATGGGGAGGGAGGTGGGAGGGGGGTTCAGGATGGGGAACACATGTAAATCCATGGCTGATTCACGTCAGTATATGGCAAAAACCACTACAATATTGTAAAGTAATTAGCCTCCAACTAATAAAAAAAAAGACTCACTCCAAGTGCTAAGTCAGTAATAAACACCTGCAAAATATTTAAGTCAATCCTAACTGTTACACTAATTTTGTTTTAGTTATCAAGATTAATTTTGCCATGAGAACTAAAGAGCTTCTTGATGAAAGTGAAAGAGGAGAGTGAAAAAGTTGGCTTAAAGCTCAACATTCAGAAAACTAAGATCATGGCATTTGGTCCTGTCACTTCATGGCAAATAGATGGGGAAACAGTGGAAACAATGGCTGACTTTATTTTTCTGGGCTCCAAAATCACTGCAGATAGTGATTGCAGCCATGAAATTAAAAGACGCTTACTCCTTGGAAGGAAAGTTATAACCAACCTAGATAGCATATTCAAAAGCAGAGACATTACTTTGCCAACAAAGGTCCATCTAGTCAAGGCTATGGTTTTTCCAGTGGTCATGTATGGATGTGAGAGTTGGACTGTGAAGAAAGCTGAATGCCAAAGAATTGATGCTTTTGAACTGTGGTGTTGGAGAAGACTCTTGAGAGTCCCTTGCACTGCAAGGAGATCCATCCTGGGTGTTCATTGGAAGGACTGATGCTGAGGCTGAAACTCCAATACTTTGGCTACCTGATGTGAAGAGCTGACTCAGTGGAAAAGACCCTGATGCTGGGAAACATTGAGGGCAGGAGGGGAATGGGACAACAGAGGATGAGATGGTTGGATGGCATCACTGACTCAATGGACAAGGGTTTAGTTGGACTCCAGGAGTTGGTGATGGACAGGCAGGCCTGGCGTGCTGTGATTCATGGGGTCGCAAAGTGTCAGACACGACTGAGTGACTGAACTGAACTGAACTGATACTTTTTAAATAAACATAACTTCTCTGTAATTTTTTTTCCCTCCAGATGGTTCACATCCTGTCACATTTTGGGCAATTGTGGATTCCAGCCATTTCCAAGTGTGAGTTTAATACTGGAGTAATAAGTCATTATTTTCAGAGGTGTACCAGGTGTGACAAACACAGATTTATGAATAAGCATCTAAGAAGAACAGAGGGATGTAGGCAGGAAAACAGAAGTATTACTAAATGACTAAGGATCACTTATAATCACTGATTTTATTTCCCTTCTCAGAATCCACAACAATAGTATATCCTAAAGGCTATAAGATTAGAAGATGATAACTAATTTCTAGTAAATATTTGGTGTGAACTAAAAATGCCACCTGTCACATCAGTAAACAAAGGATGCTGCAGCCATCAGGACTCTGCAGACACCCCTGCAAGGGTGGTGCACCCTGAGGAGACTCAGAATGAGAAAGAACAGGACACTGGCCCCAGATAGTAGAGATGCAGATCAAAGAACTATAACAGGAAGGAGCCAGTTTTGACTCCATGTTGGATCCCTTTGACTTTAGCTTTTGCTACTCATTGCTTTTGTTGGGGAATCCTATTCCTCTGCCTGAATGTTAAACTAAAGTGGCTTTTTTCTGCTCACATAGAGACAGTCTGACCTTGGCTACTTGTGAATGGCTGCAGAAAAGAAGAAATGAACACATCCTCTCCAATTTTACAAGATAAATGGCCTTTTGACTTGACTTCCTTGCCTGCTCTCCTC
Organism: Cervus canadensis; assembly: GCF_019320065.1. Classification (NCBI taxonomy): domain Eukaryota; kingdom Metazoa; phylum Chordata; class Mammalia; order Artiodactyla; family Cervidae; genus Cervus; species Cervus canadensis. The sequence continues at coordinate 15,089,242 of NC_057394.1, read as the reverse complement.
TTTGTTCTATAAAAGAACCTAGCATCCAGACTCCAATAAGATTGTTATTTTGAGACATCAGTTTGCAATCTCTCAGTCTGCCAGCTTTCCAAATAAAGTTGTTATTCCTTGCCTCAGCACCTCGTCTGTAAGATTTACTGGCCTGTCATGAGGCAAGCAAAACAAGCTTGAACTCGGTAACAAGTAACGCTACTATATGTGGTTTTCTCTTCATGACAAAACATACCAGAAACAAAGTCCACCATAAATAATCTATTGCAAATTCTGCTTCTGAAAGTAATCACAGGAAAGAGTTAAATTTAATATACCACTGAAAGAGTAAACAATTTATGGCCCCTAAACCTTTTGCACAAACTAGGTCTATCTTTGCAGTACTCATTTGGGCTTCTATTTTCTTGAAGGAATGAAGTCATATTAATAGACACAGGAGGGGTGACAAGATATACCCTAGTGTGCTGGCTGCTCTAGGATTAGTAACCTTGAAGGTTTAAACTTCATTCCAAATCCTTGAATAATAAATAAGTCAGCATCTGGAGATACTCACAGGTCTTGAATACAAAACAGTCTGGTTAACTGTGGTCATGGGCACTCAAAGGCTTTGAGAACAGAAATCTAGTCCCACCTGATACTCCCAACTTTATGACTGTTGTTTTCAAATTAACTGACAAAAGTGGAGCAACTTCACAACCATAAAAGCACAGACTCCTCCAATCATTTCCTTATTATAGCTTCATAATAAGATGAGATCTGTGTGGGCCTCTGCAGTTTACCATCCTATGTTCTGCTCCTGCGTGAACCAAACAACATGTGCTGAGTAAATCTACACATGATGCTGACTCCAACAGTCTTATTTAACCATCTTAAGAGTCTTGTGGAACAAGAAAGAGCAGCAGTTATTTCCATTTCACAGGAGACAAAGTTCCCAGACATCATGTCATCATCCTCACTAAGGTTCCTTAGGCACTGCCAATGTGCTAAATGTTGTGAATGTATTAATCTGCTTAATGCCCACAATACTGAAATATTCATAAGTGTGTGAATCAGTTAATTCAGTTCAGTCGCTCAGTCATATCTGACTCTCTGCAACTCTAGGGACTGCATCAGGCCAGGATTCTCTGTCCATCACCAACTCCCAGAGCTTGCTCCAACTCATGTCCATCGAGTCAGTGATAACATCCAACCATCTCATCCTCGGTAGTCCCCTTCTCCTTGCAGTCCAAGGGACTCTCAAGAGTCTTCTCCAACACCACAGTTCAAAAGCATCAAGTCTTTGGCACTAGCTTTCCTATGGTCCAACTTTCACATCCATTCATGACTACTGGAAAAACCACAGCTTTGACCAGATGGACCTCTGTCAGCAAAATAATGTCTCTGCTTTTTAATATGCTGTCTAGGTTGATCATAGCTTTTCTTCCAAGGAGCAAACATCTTTTAATTTCATGGCTGCAGTCACCATCTGCAGTGACTTGGGAGCCCAAGAAAAAAAAAATCTCTTACTGTTTCCACTGTTTCCCACCTATCTGCCATGAAGTGATGGGACCGGATGTCATGATCTTACTTTTTTGAATGTTGAGTTTTAAGCCAGCTGTTTCACTCTCCTCCTTCACTTTCATCAAGAGGCTCTTCAGTTCCTCTTTGCTTTCTGCCATAAGGGTGGTGCCATCTGCATATCTGAGGTTTTTGATAGTTCTCCTGGCAATCTTGATTCTGGCTTGAGCTTCATCCAGCCTGGGATTTCACATGATGTACTCTGTATATAAGTTAAATAAGGTGGGTGACCATATACAGCCTTGATGTACTCCTTTCCCAACTTGGAGCCACTCCATTGTTCCATGTCTGGTTCTAACTGTTGCTTCTTTACCTGCATACAGATTTCTCAGGAGGCAGGTCAGGTGGTCTGGTATTCCCATCTCTTTCAGAATTTTCCAGAGTTTATTGTGATCCACACAGTCAAAGGTCTTGGCATACTCAATAAAGCAGAAGTAGATGTTTTTCTGGAACTCTCTTGCCTTTTTGATGATCCAACAGATGTTGGCAGCTTGATCTCTGGTTCCTCTAACTTTTCTAAAACCAGCTTGATATCTGGAAGTTCTTGATTCAGGCACTGTTGAAGCCTCACTTGGAGAATTTTGAGCATTACTTTGCTAGCGTGAGAGATGAGTACCATTGTGCAGTAGTTTGAACATTCTTTGGGATTGGAATGAAAACTGACTTTTTCCAGTCCTGTGGCCACTGCTGAGTTTTCCAAATTTGCTGGCATACTGAGTGCAGCACTTTAACAGCAGCATCTTTTAGAACTTGAAATAATTCAGCTGGAATTCCATCACCTCCACTAATTTTTTTGTAGTGATGCTTCCTAATGCCCATCTGACTTCAGACTCCAGGAAGTATGGATCTAGGTGAGTGATCACACCATCGTGGTTATCTGGGTCATGAAGGTCTTTTCTGTACAGTTCTTCTGTGTATTCTTGCCACCTTTTCTTAATATCTTCTGCTTCTGTTAGGTCCATACTATTTCTGTCCTTTATTGTGCCCATCTTCGCTTGAAATGTTCCCTTGGTATCTCTCATTTTCTTGAAGCAATCTCTAGTCTCTGCCAGTGTGTTAATAGTATCCTCATATTTTATGGGTAAGAAAATCGAGACACAGAGAAATGAAATAACTAGCACATACATAAAGATGAACATAACTATAACTGGCTATTGCTATTAGTAACTAGCAACAGGACTGAACTGAGCCATACTTATAACCATGACAACATCCTGCCTGGAGATTTTCCTGCCCAGTAGCATTTACCTACTCTGGCTTTGATCACACAGCTAGTTGATGACCAGGCCCAGGCTACTGCTGTCCTCCCTCCAATCACATCCCTGCCTCGATAGGTCCTATCAATCATCACCTGCAAAAAAACAAAGCCATCCTGGGCCTCAGCACAAGTCTAACCACCTGGACAGAGTGGGCATGTACACTGATGAACTAACTTCATAGGAACCCAGGTCAGGAGGCTATTTTCTGAAGCAAGACAGGTCAAAGGCCTCAAGGTAGAGGAAGCAACCACTAGGAAGCCTTCAGGGACACTCTTCCTTAATACTGAAGATTCACCTGCCACATACCACAAGACCGCTTAAATGTAACCAAAAGTCCATTGCAAAACTAGAGAACTAATTTTATTGAGGAGGATGTATACATTTAACTGATCTTGTGTTTTAACTAATTTTCCATTACCATTTAGGTAAACCTCAAAGTATGAATGCATGCCAGACCTCTGTGGTCCCAGAAACGAATGGGCAATGAAACAAAGACACACACAGTCTGTCTACTATAGAGATGTTCCTGGAAGAAGGTCCTTGCCTACTTAGCTTAACACTATGTAACATAGTCAACGTTTCAACAACTTGTCAAAAACATTTCAACACATTTACATCATATGTTCAGTGTTTCATATGCCACACAACAAATGGACTCCTAAACCATCCTGCAAAGTAAACATTCACTTATCTTTACAGACACACATAAATTGCAACAAAAGCTAAAAGGCTCCTATATTCAGATTTCCTCTGGTAGGAACAAGTAGCTATGAAATTTTTTATATAAAACTAATCAATATGCACAGTGATTTTTGTCCTAGCATCTCTTCCATTTTCAAATATCAAATGTAATTAGGCATTAAAAGTGTTAACAGGACATAGAGAAACTTGGTGTCTGACTTACCTATTGGATTTCTATTGAAGAACAATACCGGAGCTCTCAAAATGGACTCCAACATTTTGTTGTGCAAAGTTTGTGAAGAATTAACAAGGACATAGAATATCAACAGACATCTTATGATGCCAAAAAGGATGGTAGATACAATTAACCCTGAAATAAAGAAACATCACTCAGTACAAGATCTCTGCCTTATCCTCAATGACGCTAAAGCATGGTAGGCAGTTTGTAAAGATACTGTGTATTTTATTCTGTAAGTAAAATTTATACAGAAATTTACATATATAGAATATAGAATCTAAACATTTATATATATGTAAATACACATATACAATGGATTGTGTAAGAGCTCAATGCTTTCACAAAATATATTTATAAAGAAGAATATAAAAATCACTATTTTCATCTCATGAAATAGAAACAACATGGAGGGGGATGGAAATCATGTGTAAACTACAGGTTTACTCTAAGTTTTGCTAATTCAATTAAAAGTCCTAATAAAAACTCAGGAGAAAAAAGATAGTTAATTCCAGTTGAGCTCTTTCAAATCCTAAAAGATGCTGCTGTGAAAGTGCTGCACTCAATATGCCAGCATATTTGGAAAACTCAGCAGTGGCCACAGGACTGGAAAAGGTCAGTTTTCATTCCAGTCCCTAAGAAAGGCAATGCCACAGAATGCTCAAACTACTGAACAACTGCACTCATCTCACACACTACTAAACTAATGCTCACAATTCTCCAAACCAGGCTTCAACAATACATGAACTGTGAACTTCCAGATGTTCAAGCTGGTTTTGGAAAGGGCAGACGAACCAGAGATCAAAATTCTAACATCCACTGGATCATCGAAAAAGCAAGAGAGTTCCAGAAAAACATCTATTTCTGCTTTATTGACTATGTCAAAGCCTTTGACTGTGTGGATCACAATAAACTGTGAAAAATTCTGGAAGAGATGGGAATACCAGACCACCAGACCTGCCTCTTGAGAAATCTGTATGTAGGTCAGGAAGCAGCAGTTAGAACTAGGCATGGAACCTCAGACTGGTTCCAAATAAAAAAAGGAGTACGTGAAGGCTGTATATTATCATCCAGCTTATTTAACTTATATGCAGAGTACATCATGAGAAAAACTGGGCTGGAATCAAGATTTCTGGGAGAAATATCAATAACCTCAGATATGCAGATGATACACGCTTATGGCAGAAAGTGAAGTAGAACTAAAGAGCCTCTTGATGAAAGTAAAAGAGAAGAGTGAAGGAGCTGGCTTAAAGCTCAACATTCAGGAAACAAAGATCGTGGCATCTGGTCCCATCACTTCATGGCAGATAGATGGGAAAACAGTGGAAACAGTGGCAGTCTTTATTTTGGGGGGCTCCCAAATCACTGCAGATGGTGACAGCAGCCATGAAATAAAAAGATGCTTACCCCTTGGAAGAAAAATAATGACCAACCTAGATAGCATATTAAAAAGCTGAGAGATTACTTTGCCAACAAAGGTCCATCTAGTCAAGGCTATGGTTTTTCCAGTGGTCATGTATGGATGTGAGAGTTGGATTATAAAGAAAGCTGAGCACTGAAGAATTAATTGATGCTTTTGAACTTTGGTGTTGGAGAAGACTCTTGAGAGTCCCTTGGACTGCAAGGAGATCCAACCAGTCTATGCTAAAGGAAATCAGTCCTGAATATTCATTGGAAGGACTGATGCTGAAGCTGAAACTCCAATACTTTGGCCACCTGATATGAAGAGGTGACTCATTTGAAAAGACCCTGATGTCGGGAAAAATTGAAGGTGGGATAAGGGAATGACAGAGGATGAGATGGTTGGATGGCATCACTGACTAAACGGACATGAGTTTGAGTAAACTCCAGGAGTTGGTGATGGACAGGAAGGCCTGGCATGCTGCAGTCCATGGGGTCACCAAGAGTTGGACACGACAGTGATAAACTGATAAACAAACTGATAAAAAGTAGTTGATCTTCCTTTCTCCTCATTTCAGATACCACTACTTACAATATGTTCCATAATCTAAAACTCTGGTATGCTTTGGAGCCAACGCATGAATTAACAGGAAACAAGAGAAAAGACTTAGTATTTCCTTGTAAATATCTATTTAGAAGCAAGTATCTATCTACTTTCATGTAAAGTTGCTACTTGAGAACCTATTGTATAGCACAGAGAACTCTATTCAGTGCTCTGTGGTGACCTAAATGGGAAAGAAATCCCCAAATGAGAGGATATATGTATATGTATAACTTGTTCACTTTCCTGAACAGCAGAAAGTAACACAGCATGGTTATGCTACAACTATACTGTAATGAAAATTAGTAAAAATGTTAAAAAATAAATAATAAAGTAGCTACTTCTATGCCCAAGTACCTTTAAAGAGTAAGGAAAGATCATGTTAAGTTGTAAGCAGACCATCTCTTAAACAACTGAATTGGAAGAAACTACAAATTAGATTTTGACATGAGGTAATTAATCTAAATTAGCAACTAATCACTAAGTGATTTATAGAAACATAAAGCATTTATAAATAAATATCATCATTTAAATATATGTCTTTTCAATGACATAAATGATCACTACTATGCATATAAAAATCAAAACAGCCCTCCAAACATCTCTTCAGCTCACAGTGGTAAATAGAGTGGGGATAGCTTCTGTAATAAATATTCCATCAAGTACTTTTTTCCCATTCAGATGACACATCAGTGTTATTTAAATTCTGAAAGCTGCTCAAATTCCTGAATTCCATCAACAGGCATTTGCCTTATTAGCCCACCATTCTACATGAATGTGTAACAGAATTCCTTCCTTCTTCTTTAAGTCCCCATAGTCTACCACTTCAGAAGGGAAACAGCTAATGGGTTTAAGTTTCTTAGCAAGTGATCAATAAAATAAATACCAAATTTCAATGAGTGGATTTTTATATAAATCATTTTTTTGTAGAAAGCTTGTACAAACATTTCCTGTGGGAATATTTAATTTAAAAAATTTAACTGATATATAGTTGTCTTACAATGTTGTGTTAGTTTCTGCCATACAAGGAAGTGAATCAGCTGCATGTACACAAATATCCCCTCTCCTGGACCTCCCTCCCCACCACCATTTCCACCCCTCTAGGTCACCACAGAGCACCAAGCTGAGCTCCCTGTGCTATACAACAACAACTTCCCACTAGCTATTTGTTTTACACATGGTAGTGTAGATATGTCAAGCCCAATTTTCCAACTTACCCCCTTAACCAGAGTCAACCATCTATTATTCACCTCTACATTTTTACATCTAAAAATTGTTACATTATATAAAGAGAATTTACACAAATATTAAAAAAATACTTTGATTCGAGAAACATATTTTATGCTGAAAAGTGTTTCCCAGCTCACAAGGCCCTGTGTTTGTCTCCTTATTAAAGATTTGAATCATGACTTTCAGTTCTCAATATTGTCTGTGAAGAAGCTGCTACAGTGTCAGACATGGGGAAACACCATGGGAGGGTCACATTCACCATCAAGTTCACTTTTTCTTCAAGGAAACTACATGAGGGTCAGAAGAGGAGGTTGAACAAGCCCCACCTCTCCCCTGCCTGTGGGAAAGTGAGGCTTTGTGTAGATTTCATAGCACTTTGGGTCAGATCAGAAATAACTCAGGTCTCTATTCCTACTGTGCAAATAGGTCCCTCCATATTGTACCATTTTTCTAGATTCCACATATATGTATTAATTATGCATTTTTTTGTTTGTTTTTGTTTTTCTCTTTCTGGCTTACTTCACTCTGTATGACAGACTCTAGGTCCATCCATGTCTACAAATGACCCGATTTCGTTCCTTGTTATGGTTGAGTAATATTCCAGTGTGGGCTTCCCTGGTGGCTCAGTGGTAAAGAACCATTCCAGTGTGGGCTTCCCTGCCACACTGCCAGCCAATGGAGGAGATGCAGGTTCAATCCTTGGGTCAGGTAGATCCCCTAGAGAAGGAAATGGCAACCCACTCTAGTATTCTTGCCTAGGAAACCACATGGAAGAGGAGCCTGATAGGCTAGAGTCCATGGGTCAAAAATGAGTCAGATATGATGTAGCAAATGAACAACAACAATATTCCAGTGTATATATGTACCATAAATGAGATGAAAAGACAACCTTGATAATGGGAAAAAATATTTGCAACCTAAGCAATTTTCAAGGGATTAATTTCCAAAATATACAAACAGTTCATGTAACTCAAAAATAAATAAATAAAAAAATAATAAAAGGGCAGAAGACTTAAACAAACACTTTCCAAAGAAAACAGACAGATGGCCAAAAGGCACATGAAAAAATGTTCAACATCACTAATTTTTCAGGTTAATTCAGTTCAGTCACTCAGTCGTGTCTGACTCTTTGCGACCCCATGGACTGCAGCACGCCAGGCTTCCCTGTCCATCACCAACTCCTGGAGCTTGCTCAAACTCAAGTCTCTCAAGTGGGTGATGCCATCCAACAATCTCATCCTCTTTCTTCCCCTTCTCCTCCTGCCTTCAGTCTTTCCCAGCATCAGGGTCTTTGCCAAGGAGTCAGTTGTTCACATCAGGTGGCCAAAGTATTGGAGCTTCAGCTTCAGCATCAGTCCTTCCAATGAATATTCATGACTGATTTCCTTTAGGATGGGTTGGTTGGATCTTCTTGCAGTCCAAGGGACTCTCAAGAGTCTTCTCCAACAGCACAGTTCAAAAACATCAATTCTTTGGCGCTCAGCTATCTTTATAGTCCAATTCTCACATCCATATGTAGATCAAAACTACAGTAAGGTATGACTTCACACCAGTCAGAATGCCATCATCAAAAAATCTACAAACAACAAAGGCCAGAGAGAGCGTGGAGTAAAGGAAACGTTTTTACACCATTGGTGGGAATGTACATTAGTACAGCCATTATGGAGAATAGTATGAAGATTCCTTTAAAAACTAGGAATAAGGAGGTGGAGCTAAGCTGTGAGAGGAATAGGAAGGGGAGACCACTTTCTCCCCCACAAATTCATCGGAAGACTATTTGAACACTGAGCAAACTCCATAAGACAACTTCTGATTGCTAGCAGAAGACATCAGGCACACAGAAAAGCAGCCCATTGTCTTTGAAAGGAGGTAAGACAAAATATAAAAGATAAAAAGAGAGACAATAGAGTTAGGGATGGAGATCTGTCCCGGGAAGGGAGTCTTAAGAGAGGAAGTTTCCAAACACCAGGAAACCCTCTCACCGGCGGGTCTGGGGGAAGTTTTTGAATCTCGGAGGGCAACCTAACTGGGAGGAAAAATAAATAAAGCCCACAGATTACATGCCTAAAAGCAACTCCCAGCAGAAAAGTACCCCAGACGCTCGCATCTGCCACCAGCAAGTGGGGGCTGAATGGAGACGAGCGGGCAGCATTGCTTAGGGTAAGGGACCAGGTCTGAAAGCCCTAAAGACAATCTGAGATAGCATGAGATAACAACATGAGATAGCAACTTAAACTGTGGGATAGCAAGAGAGAGAGAAAATTAACCTGCCCGAACACACTGCCGACCATTCGCAGAACAAAGGGACTGAGCAATTCCAGAGAAGAGCTAGCTGGCTGCGGACCGGCCCATCCCTGCTGGAGGCAGGAAACAGGGGGGAGGGGAAAGGGGCAAACACGGCCCCAGAGACGGCACCCACTACCAAACTGCAAACAGGCTTCCAGTTTCTAACCAAAGACTTCCCGAGATTCTGGATAGCCAACATCCGCCAGGAGGATCATGGCTAGAGGCCCCCTCCCGAGAACAGACACAAGGCGCATGCACCCGACCGGCGCGCGCGCAGAAACTGAGGCTGGGACCGCAGAGGGGAGAAGGCACACCGCACCGGGGGAGAGTGCGCCCGTCAAGCTCCTGGCTGCCTGAGCTGCTCGGGCCTGGGAAGGCACAAAACGCAGGCCCAACCAAGTCCGCTCTTTTGTGGAATACCTGAAAACTGGAACCGCATGCAACAGAGGGCCCGCTCCATATAGAGCAGCTGGGAGCCTGAGCAGTGTAGACGGGGAAAGCACACACCCGTGAGTGGGGGCAAACCCAGTGTGGCCGGAACACTGCGAGTGCTACCCACACACACCAGCGATATCTGTCTGCAGTGCCCCTCCCTCTCCGCAGCAGGATTGAACAAGTGAACCTAAACAAGAGACCACCTCCGCCTGCCTGTGTCAGGGCAGAAATTAGACACTGAAGAGACCTGCAAACAGAAGCTAAATAAACAAAGGGAACCGCTTCAGAAGGGACTGGTGCAACAGATTAAAATCCCTATAGGTAACACCGACTACACTGGAAGGGGCCTATAGATATCGAGAAGTGTAAGCTGGAACGAGGAGCTATCTGAAACTGAACCAAACCCACACTTACCACAACAGCTCCAGAGAAATTCCTAGATATATTTTTACTTTTTTTTTAACTAAAAAATTTTTTTTCTTCTTTTCTTATTTGTTCTCTTTTATTTTCTTTTAAAATTCCCTATCACACCTCCATTACTCCTTAACTTTCATTTTCATATATTTTTACTATTTTTTTAAAATAGGAAAAAAATTTTTTTCTTGTTTTATTTTTTCTCTTATATTCTTTTAAAGTCCTCTATTACTCCTTAATTTTCATTTTCATTTCACTATAACCTTGCAAACAAAAAAAAGGAGAAGCCCTATTTTTAAACCGAACTTCATATATATTTCTAAAATTTTTTGTGTTTTTGGTTTTGCTTTTAATATTGTATTTTTAAGAGTCTAACCTCTACTCTAGATTTTTCATCTTTGTTTTTCAGTATTTGATATCAATTTTGGACATTTAAGAATCCAATATTCAGTACCCATTTTTACTCAGGAGTTTGTTGATTACTCTCTCCCACTTTTGACTCTCTGTTTTCTACTTCAGAACACATTTGTTTCCTCCCTCCCTCTTCTCTTCCCAATCCAATTTTGTGAATCTCTGTGGGTATCTGGGCTACGGAGAACAATTTGGGAACAGAGAACTGCATAGATCTCTCTCTCTCCTCTTGAGTGACCCTTTTTCTCCTCCTGCTCATCTCTATCTCCCTCCTCCCTCTCCTCTTCTTCATATAACTCTGTGAACCTCTCTGGGTGTCCCTCACAGTGGAGAATCTTATCACCATTAACCTAGAAGTTTTATTATCAGTGCTGTATGGAGGGAGAAGTCTTGACACTACTAGAAGAATATGACTGAAATCCAGAGGCAGGAGACTTAAGCCCAAAACCTGAGAACACCAGAACACTCCTGAATACAGGGAACATTAACTAATAAGAGATCATTCAAAACCCTCCAAACCTACACTGAAACCAACCACAACCCAAGAGCCAATAAGTTCCAGAGCAAGACATACCACGCACATTCTCCAGCAACGCAGGAACATAGCCCTGAGTGAAAATGTACAGACTGCCCAAAGTCACACCTAACACATAGACCCATCTCAAAACTCATTACTGGACACTCCATTGCACTCCAGAGAGAAGAAATCCAGTTCCACGCACCAAAACACCTACGCAAGCTTCCCTAACCAGGAAACCTTGACAAGACAATCGTCCAACTCCACCCACTGGGTGAAACCTCCACAATAAAAAGAAACCACAGACCTCCAGGATACAGAAAGCCCACTCCAGACACAGCAATCTAAACAAGATGAAAAGGCAGAGAAATAGCCAGCAGGTAAAGGAACATGAAAAATGCCCAACATGCCAAACAAAAGAGGAGGAGATAGGGAATCTACCGGAAAAAGAATTTAGAATAATGATAATAAAAATATTCCAAATTTTTGAAAACAAAATGGAGTTACAGATGAATAGCCTGGAGACAAAGATTGAGAAGATGCAAGAAATGCTTAATAAGGACCTAGAAGAAATAAAAAAGAGTCAATTAAAAATGAATAATGCAACAAATGAGATCAAAAACACTCTGGAGGGAACCAAGAGTAGAATAACGGAGGCAGAAGATAGGATAAGTGAGGTAGAAGATAAAATGGTGGAAATAAATGAAGCAGAGAGGAATAAAGAAAAAAGAATCAAAACAAATGAGGACAACCTAAGGGACCTCTGGGACAATGTGAAATGCCCCAACATTTGAATCATAGGAGTCCCAGAAGAAGACAAAAAGAAAGGCCATGAGAAAAGACTCTAGGAGATAATAGCTGAAAACTTCCCTAAAATGGGGAAGGAAATAGCTACACAGGTCCAAGAAACCCAGAGAGTCCCAAACAGGATAAACCCAAGGCAAAACACCCCAAGACATATATTAATCAAATTAACAAAGATCAAACACAAAGAACAAATATTAAAAGTAGCAAGAGAGAAACAACAAATAACACACAAAGGGATTCCCATAAGGATAACAGCTGATCTATCAATAGAAACCCTTCAGGCCAGAAGGCAATGGAAGGACATACTTAAAGTAATGAAAGAGAATAACCTACAACCCAGATTACTGTACCCAGCAAGGATCTCACTCAGATATGAAGGAGAATTCAAAAGCTTTACAGACAAGCAAAAGCTGAGAGAATTCCTCACCACCAAACCAGCTCTTCAAAAAATGCTAAAGGATCTTCTTTAGACAGGAAACACAGAAAGGTTGTATAAACGTGAACCCCAAACAACAAAGTAAATGGCAACAGGACCATACCTATCAATAATTACTGTAAATGTAAATGAGTTGAATGCCCCAAGCAAAAGACAAAGACTGGCTGAATGGATACAAAAACAAGACCCCTATATATGCTGTCTACAAGAGAACCACCTCAAAACAAGAGACACATACAGACTAAAAGTGAAGGGCTGGAAAAAAATATTTCACACAAATGGAGACCAAAAGAAAGCAGGAATCGCAATACTCATATCAGATAAAATAGACTTTCAAATAAAGGCTGTGAAAAGAGACAAAGAAGGACACTACATAATGATCAAAGGATCAATCCAAGAAGAAGATATGACAATTATAAATATATATGCACCCAACATAGGAGCACCGCAATATGTAAGACAAACACTAATGAGTATGAAAGAGGAAATTAATAGTAACACAATAATAGTGGGAGAGTTTAATACCCCACTCACACATATGGATAGATCAACTAAACAGAAAATTAACAAGGAAACACAAACTTTAAATGACACAATGGACCAGCTAGACCTAATAGATATCTATAGGACATTTCACCCCAAAACAATCAACTTCACCTTTTTCTCAAGTGCACATGGAACCTTCTCTAGAATAGATCACATCCTGGGCCATAAATCTAGCCTTGGTAAATTCAAAAAAATTGAAATCATTCCAGTTATCTTTTCTGACCACAGTGCAATAAGATTAGATCTCAATTACAGGGAAAAAATTTATTAAAAATTCAAACATATGGAGGCTAAATAACACGCTTCTGAATAACCAACAAATCATAGAAGAAATCAAAAAAAGAAATCAAAATATGCATAGAAACGAATGAAAATGAAAACACAACAACCCAAAATGTATGGGACACTGTAAAAGCAGTGCTAAGGGGAAGGTTCATAGCATTACGGGCTTACCTCAAGAAACAAGAAAAAAGTCAAATAAATGACCTAACTCTACAACTAAAGCAACTAGAGAAGGAAGAAATGAAGAACCCCAGGGTTAGCAGAAGGAAAGAAATCTTAAAAATTAGGGCAGAAATAAATGCAAAAAAACTAAAGAGACCATAGGAAAAATCAACAAAGCTAAAAGTTGGTTTTTTGAAAAAATAAAGAAAATTGACAAGCCATTAGCAAGACTCATTAAGAAACAAAAGGAGAAGAACCAAATTAACAAAATTAGAAATGAAAATGGAGAGATCACAACAGACAACACTGAAATACAAAGGATCCTAAGAGACTACTACCAGCAGCTCTATGCCAATAAATGGACAACTTGGATGAAATGGACAAATTCTTAGAAAAGTATAACTTTCCAAAACTGAACCAGAAAGAAATAGAAGATCTTAACAGACCCATCACAAGCAAGGAAATCGAAACTGCAATCAGAAATCTTCCAGCAAACAAAAGCCCAGGACCAGATGGCTTCACAGCTGAATTCTACCAAAAATTTAGAGAAGAGCTAACACCTATCTTACTCAAACTCTTCCAGACAATTGCAGAAGAAGGTAAACTTCCAAACTCTTTCTATGAGGCCACCATCACCCTAATTCCAAAACCAGACAAAGATGCCACAAAAAAGGAAAACTACAGGCCAATATCACTGATGAACATAGATGCAAAAATCCTTAACAAAATTCTAGCAAACAGAATCCAACAACATATTAAAAAAATCATACACCATGACAAGGTGAGGCTTTTAATCCCAGGAATCGTCAAGGATTCTTTATATCGCACAAATCAAGTCAATGTATATCGCAGCCACAGATATAGACCAAATTGAAAGATCAAAAAATCATATGATGTATCTTCAATATATGGCAAGAGAAAAAGCCTTTGGACAAATAATTAACACATCTCAATTTAATGATTAAAACCTCCAGAAAGCGGAATACGAAGGAACATAAGCCTCAACATAATAAAAAACTATATATGAACCAAACCCACAGCAGCATTACCCTCAATGGTGAAAATTGAAAGACATTTCCTGATGTCGGGAAATAAGATAAGACAGTCCGACTCTCACCCATCTACTATGGGGTCCAACATACGTTTTTGGAAGTTTTGGCACAGCATCAGAGCAGAGAAGAAGTAAAAGACTCCAGATAAGGGAAAAGAAGACGTTTAAAACTCTCGCTGTTGTGCAGAATGACATTATCAAGGACGGCGTGTCACGCATGAGCAGACCGTCTAAAGGCTGCTACCTAGATAAATTAATCTAGAGGCTAATAAAACGAATATAGTAAGTTGCGAGGGGGATAATACAAATTAACGACACAGAACTCCTAGCATTCCTATAACACTACAATGAGAAAAACCAGAAAGAGAATTAAGGAACAATACCATATCCACATTAGGCAACAAAAGATAATAGCCTAGGAAGTTATATCTACCTAAAGAATAACAAAAGACCTATAACATAGAAAACTATAACAGCGTGACTGACGAGCAAGAAATAAAAGAGGACACAAACAGATAGAGAAATATAGGCCGTGTTCATATAAGTGATTGAAGAATAATATTGGTGAACATTGACTATACTAACCCTCCAAGCAATCTATAGATTCAATGCAATCCCTATCAAGCTACCAATGGTATTTTTCACAGAACTAGAACAAATAACTTCACAATTTGTATGGAAATACAAAAAAACCTCGAATAGCCAAAGTAATCTTGAGAAAGAAGAATGGAACTGGAGGAATCAACCTGCTTGACTTCAGACTCTGCTACAAAGCCACAGTCATCAAGACAGTACGGTACTGGCACAAAAGACAGAAATAATAGATCATGGAACAAAATAGAAAGCCGAGTAGATTGCATAATTGCTCATCTCAACTATTTGTGGCATACTATCTCGACGAAAGGAGGGCAAGAGATATACAATCGGCGATTAAAACCAAGTGATAGTACCTCCTTTTAACATAGTGGTGCGTGGAAAAACTAGGTACAAAGGCCATCTTTGTAAAAAGAATCTGAAATCTAAGGACTCTGTATCATATCACACCACATAACACAGCAATAAACTCAAGGAATGGAATTAAAGATCTAAATTAAAGACCAGAACGATAAAACTCTCAGAGGAAATATAGGACAGGGAGACCTCGTCCGACAGGGTAGAATAACGAGCACAGATCCATCGCTATGACGCAGCCGTCCCAGAATATTGGTTCGGGAAGGGAGAGAGCAAGAACTCGGGAACAAAATGGGGACCTGGATTAAACTTAAAAGCTTTTGCATACAACAAACGGAGACTATATACAGCAGGAGGTAGAAAAGACAGCCTTCAGAAATGGGAGATAATAGCAAATGAAGCAACAGACAAAGGATTATCTCAAAAGTATACAAGACAGACTCCTGAAGGCAGCGGTTCCAATTTGCGCAGGCAGAAAAATAAATGATCCATCAAAAAATGGGCTGAAGAACTAAACAGACATTTCTCCAAAGAAGATATACAGATGGCTAACAAACACATGAAAAGATGCTCAACATCACTCATTATCAGAGAAATGCAAATCAAAACCACAGTGAGGTACCATCTCACGCCAGTCAGAATGGCTGCTATCCAAAAGTCTACAAGCAATAAATGCTGGAGAGGGTGTGGAGAAAAGGGAACCCTCTTACACTGTTGGTGGGAATGCAAACTAGTACAGCCGCTATGGAGAACAGTGTGGAGATTTCTTAAAAAACTGGAAATAGAACTGCCATATGACCCAGCAATCCCACTTCTGGGCATACACACCGAGGAAACCAGATCTGAAAGAGACACATGCACCCCAATGTTCATCACAGCACTGTTTATAATTGCCAGGACATGGAAGCAACCTAGATGCCCATCAGCAGACAAATGGATAAGGAAGGTATGGTACATATACACAATGGAATATTACTCAGCCGTTAAAAAGAATTCATTTGAATCAGTTCTAATGAGATGGATGAAACTGGAGCCCATTATACAGAGTGAAGTAAGCTAGAAAGACCAATACAGTATACTAACACATATATATGGAATTTAGAAAGATGGTAACAATAACCCTATATGCAAAACAGAAAAAGAGACACAGATATATAGAACAGACTTTTGGACTCTGTGCGAGAAGGCAAGTGTAGGATGTTCTGAGAGAATAGCATCGAAACATGTATATTATCAAGGGTGAAACAGATCACCAGCCCAGGCGGGATGCATGAGATAAGGGCTCAGGGCTGGTGAACTAGGAAGACCCAGAGGGATGGGATGGGGAGGGAAATGGGAGGGAGGATTGGGATGCAGAACACATGTAAATCCATGGCTGAATCATGTCAATGTATGGCAAAAAAAAAACACTACAATATTGTTAAGTAATTAGCCTCCAGCTAACAAAAATAAAATAAAATAAAACAAACAAACAAACAAAAACTAGGAATAAAACTACCATATGACCGAGAAATCTCACAGCTGGGCAATATCCTGAGGACACCATAATCCAAGAGACACGTGGCCCTCAAGGTTCACAGCAGCACTATTTACAAAAGCTAGGACATGGAAGCAATCTAGATATCCATCAACAGATGAATGGAAGAATATATTTAAGATTTTAGATGAAGATGAACGCTATATATATTCTAAACACTCCTGTGAATAGAGAGGGTCATGTTATCAGTCTGGCAAGCCAAATGTTAAATCAGTCACACCACTGGGGATGAGATAACACTGTGATCTCAAGGTAAGAAAGAGAAGGAATTCCACATTACTTCCTGCTTAGCTTCTCAAATAATTAGTGAAGCCCAAGAGAAGACCAGTGTGGAAGTCTGCATTCCTACGAGGTAATAGCACTTTTATTTCAGGACCCTTGCTGCCAGAGAATTTCATCTAAGATCAGTAAAAGCCAGGATTTACTCAGACAGAATCAGGACACTCTGAACCACAGGATGGGGATCCCTTTATAATCTCCTTGCCCATTCATACAATGATACAAGATTTAGATAAAGCAACCTATTAGAATGGACAGTAGCCACATATTTCCAGTGGCTGATCTTCATAATGTGTAATCCTGGTTTAACTTCCAAAATCCAGTGCACAGTAAATTAAGAGTCTTCATTCAACCTCTCTCTTCTAGATTTCTAGATTTTAAAAATAATTATTCTAAAAATAAATAAATACATAAAAATAATTATTCTAGTTAATTCACAGAATAAATGCAACTCAGCCTCTTAATCTCATAAGACCTTACTGAATTACTCCTGGAGGCCCTGGTTGCTCACACAGCCTCATTGTAAACACCTCAGACTCTCATATAATAGACTAGATGATTCAACTTTACCTGAATAAACTGTAAAGTACCAGTTCAGATTGAGGATAAAAAATATATCTTCTTTTCCATATACCCTAAAATACAGGTCTCTTTGTATATTCGCCCTATGGAACAGTGAAGAAAAAATATTACATTATAGATATAAAGAGAATTTACAAAAAAAAAAAAAAAAACTTTGATTCCAGAGACGTGTTTTAAGTTGAAAAGTGTTTCCCAGGTCATAAGGCTCTGTGTTTGTCTCCCTTTTATAGATTTGAATCAAGACTTTCAGTTCTCAAAATTGTCTGTGAAGAAACTGCTAAAAGGTCAGACATGGGGAAACATGATGGGAGGGTCATGTTCCACCATCAAGTTTACTTGTTCTTCAGGAAACTACATGAGGGTCAGAAAAGGGGACTGAACAAGTGCCACCTCCCCCCGTCTATGGGAAAGTGAGGCTTCATATACATTTCACAGCACTTTGGGTCAGACCAGGAATCACTCACCAATCTGCAAGCCACCAGTCCTGCAGGGCGTAGACAACCTGGAGCAGGAAACACAGTCACTCAGACACTGACGTCACTGAGCCTCACCCCCGCTCACCAGGATGGGGGAGGGGAAGGCTCCAGGACACGGAGATTGTCCTTCCGGCTCAGGTCTGCACCAAGCCCCACACTCCAGATGACCACAGGTCAGGGGAGGGCATGCTACATTTTAATATCTCTAAAACATGTCCCCTTTTCCCATACAACCTGTCATGTACACACATCAGCAATCCTCACTTATTTTGGTCCCCACAGATAATGTAGTTCACAGCAAATCCAGGTGGACTACAAAATGCAATGATAACAATATAAATGTTGAGGTTTTTCAAAGGAAAAAGTTTGACAGGTACTGTGATGGTCAGTTGTCTGTGTCAGCACGGCTAGGCCAGTCTCCAGTGATTCACCAAACACTCGTCTAGATGTGCTGTGAAGGTATTTTGGGGATGTGGTTCACATCCATCCTCAGAACTGAAGTAGAGGAGATCACCCTCAAAACTGTTGTGGCGTTGTCCAGTCAGTCAAAGACCTGAAGAGCAAAACCTGAGGCCTCCTGAAGGAGGAAGAAGACTGCATGGTCAGCTCCTGCCTGAGGTTCCAGCCTGCAGGCCTGCCTTTCTGATTTCACATTCACCCAGCTAGATCTCACAACTTCAGGGTCCAGTTCTTTGAGACAAATCTCTTAATACACATATTTTAAAATATTTATAAAATATAGTATAAATAGTACATAAATATCAAGCTGAGTGCACAAACCAAAATATATACCCTTACTTACCTGAGCTGCGATGTTTACTAGAATAAGGAAGATGATGACAGGCCAGTCAGCACTAGCTGTGAAGTAATTCTCATAGGTCTTAAAACTAACTTTTACTTCCAAATGGTCCTCTAGAGGTAGTACAACCTGTATATTCTTAGTCTGGGAGGGAAAAATGGTGATGAGAGACAAAATTTTAAATAAAGAGCCCCCAAATTTCAAAAGTTCAACAATGCTCTCCACTGCAAAGCTGTGGAGAAACAGACACATCTCATACACTGGTAGGAGTGCAGGATGGTCCATCTCCAATGGAGAAGGGTGTAGGAATATCTAGTGAAACCATGTGTGCATTTACCTTTGGACCCAGCCATTCTACTCCTAGGAATCTATTACAAATAAGGAAACATCGTTTGCATGAGGTCATTCTCAACTGGGTAGCTTTGCTTAAAGTAGATCAAGACTCTGAGCACAAGCACAGCCTATCTGATTCAAGTATAAATGCAGAAGCTTCTTCCAAAATAACACACAGAATGACATGGAGCTAGTGTATCCCTCCAGATGACTGTGTCACTCAATGACAGGAACATACAACATACTTAGGGCTCAAAATACTAGCCAAACACAGCAAACTGAGTTCACAGAGTGAGTTGGACTAATATGAGTTTGGATAGCAAGGGAAAAGCATATGTGGTTCCTAAATTTGAGAGTGTGATTCCCAAGTGTGGAATGTGAGGGACTAATCGAAACTGTTATTAGAATCATCCAGGCTTCTGGGTCTGGAGGGTGAAGCTTTGGATATTGAGGAATACCTGTGGATGTTTTTAAGGGAGATCTAGTGCATTTCTGTCAGAGAAGGCAATGGCAGCACACTCCAGTACTCTTGCCTGGAAAATCCCATGGATGGAGGAGCCTGGTAGGCTGCGGTCCATGGGGTTGCTAAGAGTCAGACATGACTGAGCGACTTCACTTTCACTTTTCACTGTCATGCATTGGAGAAGGAAATGGCAACCCACTCCAGTATTCTTGCCTGGAGAATCCCAGGGACGGGGGAGCCTGGTAGGCTGCCGTCTATGGGGTCACACAGAGTTGGACATGAATGAAGCAACTTAGCAGCAGCAGTGCATTTCTGCACTTCTGTCTGGAGGACTTAGAATGGATTATACAATCACATGGACCAAGGATGTCTGGGGCTCTATGCTGGCCACTGGGATTCAAGGTGGATAAAATGTAGGTCTCAGTGTTGTAGGGTAAGAAAGGAAGATGGGAACTAATTATAAAGTTTCTGCTGTGAGTCAGGTCCTTTACACACACTCGTGAAGTGAAGTGAAGTCACTCAGTTGTGTCCGACTCTTTGCGACCGCATGGATGGTAACCTACCAGGCTCCGCGGTCCATGGGATTTTCCAGGCAAGAATACTGGAGTGGGCTGCCATTTCCTTCTCCAGGGGATCTTCCCAACCCAGGGATTGAACCCAGGTCTCCTGCATTGCAGACAGACGCTTTACCATTTGAACCACTAGGGAAGCTCCTACCTCAAGCCTAATCACAAAACATCTGACACTGAGGCAAAATACTACCATCAGTCACCTGCAGTGCCAGAACATCCCAACATATAGGAAAAGTAGCTGATTTAATGTGGTCACAGCAGGACTCAGTCTAAGCAGGTCTTCACATTAAACCTCTGAATGCATAAGGGAAACCAGCAGCCACCAGAGCAAATACAATGTAACTACAGTAAACTGAAGAGTTCTCATATCAGTGTGAGCCACATACACCCAGAAATTCATAGCAGTGCACCCACTACTGATCTCCATAAAATTCTCCATCCTACACCCAAAGGGGAACCCTGAGCAGGTTTGTTCCCTTCATGCTCTTCTAATTCTACCAACTTCATGGAACAAGACTTTGGGAAACTTAGGGTCTACTTTGGGACAAACAAAGACATGAGCAGAGCAGACTGAAGGTCCATGAGGCCACCAACAACTGATGGACCCGGGCACACTGCAGGATGAGAAACTCACATCTTGGTCCCCTAGAGCCGCATCTGGGAGATGGTTGAGACGGAACCGAAGACTCGGAGATGAGAGTTGGAGTTTCTAGAACTGGAGATGGTTCAGACTGCTGATTCCCCTTCTCAAAAAGGGAAAAAATATCTACCTTGGATTTCAGGAACTCAGTGTAAGTCCCCCTTTTCACCATTTTGCCCTAAAATAAAAAATTTGAGAGGAATTAATTTACATTCAATAATATTAAACCAACCTAATATTAATCAGGAAAAATTATCTAGTCTTAAATTATGATTTGGGGAGAAAAAAAAATGATCCCTGGGTCTAGAATTCTTGTTAAGAAATTTAGTACAGTCAACTCAACACAGAACTGAGCATTCTGTTCCCTGCCAAACCCTGTGTTAGGTGCTGGAGGCTGTGAAAGAAATGTGGGCTCATGTGTTAAAAATGGAAGACATTGACATAACTGCTGTGTGCACTCAGGGAAGCAAGAAGTACAGAAGTTGGTGGGAGGATCAGCACAGCCTTTTAGACAACGTGCAAACTGAGAGAAGCCTCATGTGAGAAGTAGGATTATAAAAAAGCAGTCAATTGGGGAGAATATTCTGGAAAAGAAAGTTAAACTTGACAGAGAGGTGGGCACAAGCACATCTGCATATAGGTAAGGGTAACTCAGCACATCTTCACTGACCACTCTCATAGTATCATGTGTCCCAGGTGGGACAAGACATGTAGGAAACAGCCCTGGACAGAGAGATGCATCTCCCTTGTCTCTACAACTGCCCCACAAACTCAGGAAGTTCCCAATGGAATTCAATATCCCACCTGTAAAAGTAATTAAGCAAGGAGGCCATGAAGCAAGGGTGGCTCTGAAGCCTTCGCACACAAACTAACACCTAAACCAGAATCAGTGCACTCAGATCCGAGAAAAAACTTAGGAACTACCAGCCACAAGCAGCCAACCAGGTCTCCCCAATCAGGCAGCTGCTTAAGCCTCAGCCAATCTAATCGTGCTCTTCGAACATATGCAACGACACATCCT
Source organism: Cervus canadensis (assembly GCF_019320065.1). Classification (NCBI taxonomy): domain Eukaryota; kingdom Metazoa; phylum Chordata; class Mammalia; order Artiodactyla; family Cervidae; genus Cervus; species Cervus canadensis. Next base: position 15,067,287 of record NC_057394.1, on the reverse strand, counting down.
TGCATAGTTTCCCTTTCTTACAAAGTCATGTAAAATAACGTGCAGATGTTTCACTATTTTCTCACCCCATGAAACTAGATGCGGCTGATTCACTCTGTGACAAAATATTAGGAAAAAAACTCAGGATGTAAAACTAACCAAATGAGAGCAGCTCTGGTTACAGCAGGTCAGGGGGAGGGAGATGATCCCTCTCACTGTAGCCCCTGAGGTGAGCAACTGGGAGGAAACCAATGAAACCTTTGGATACCATGTGATACTGCAGAGCTAGAAAATTATGCAGGATATACTCTGTCTTGTTCCACTTGAGAGGCAAAATTCACACACCTCTTTAATGAAATCACCACTCACCACTTCATATCTGTAATATGCACAATGACATGACAGTACAAAGACAGCAGTTTCACTCAGCAACCAAGCTCTGACGATTCCGAGGGGACAAGGGGGCAGCCATCCCCCCTCTGCTGTGAGAGAGGGACCAGACAGTGAGGATGGACTCCAACTCACCCAGGGGTGCTCACCAGTGGACAAATAGTTGTTTTGTTAGTACTAAAATTGGAGACAGTGTCCTCAAAGGAAGCAATAAGAGGACCCTAAAACATCTAGGGACTGGCAAGATAGATTATCCTCCTGCCCACTGATCCTGTGCTCATAACACTGTCAACATTGGGGTTTATACACTAGAATTGCCCCCTCTGCACATGAAATCAACTGCTCTCAAGCTTAAGAAATCTTAGCCCCTCCCCCCATTCCTAGAGGAGTGGAGAGGAGTCCACACATGGAACTGCTTCTAGAGAGGCAGGGGTTAATAATAATATAGAGAGGCAGGGGTTAATAATAATCTAGAGAGGCAGGAGTCTTAATAATCTTTCTTAGAGCATACATTCATTTCTTAAGTCAGGGATTTGATCAAGGACCTGCGGAACAGTCACAGGTTATCAACAGAGGTGCTGAGGCCCAAAGGCAAACAAGCAAAGGATTGAAGCAAGCAATCACTAAGTCTGACCACTTCTCACTACCCTCTACCCCACCCCCAACCATACTAGGAGTTGTGGGTTGGATGGTGCTCCCTCCTCAAAAAGGTACATTCAAACCTGACACCAGTGAATGTGACCTTATTTGGAAGCAGGGTCTTTGCAGATGTAATCAAGTTAAGATGAGGTCACACTGGAGCAGAGTGACCCTATATCCAATAAGACTGATGTCCCTATGAGAAGAGAAGAGATCCAGGCAGACATGGGGACAATGGCCATGTGACATCAGAGGCAGAGACCACAGTGCTGCAGCTGGAAGCCAAGGAACACAAGGAAGGATGGTGAACACCAGAGGCTGGAAGGAAGGATCCTCCCCTGGAGTCTTCGGGAAAGCACGGCCCTGCCAGCCTCTGGATTTGAGACTTGTAGCCTCCAGAACAGGGAGACCATAAACTTCAGTTGTTTTAAGTCACCCAGTTTGCAGTGCTTGGATACGGTAGCTGTAGAAACTGATACCCTACTTCTGAGTATGTGTGTGATACCCACACTTCTGTCTTCTCAGCTTTACTAAGACTTTTAACTGCTTCTGCTGGTTCTCCTCCAGTGAATCTCAGAGGCATCTTTCAAATCCCACATCAGACCACATCCCTTCTCTGCTCTGGATAGTCCAAGGCTTCCATCCCACTTCCACCCACTGCCCACTGCCTGGAGACCAGCTCCCTCCCATCCCCCTGCTCACTCTCCTCAGACACGCTGGTCTTCCTGCCATTCCTCCAACTTGCCAGGTCAGCTCCTTCCTTAGGACCCCCTGCCTCAGACCCCCTCCCCCAGGTGGCTGTGTGGCCCCCACCTTCATGTCACTCAGACCCCGTGAGGCACCAGCTCCTCAGGAAAGCAGCCAGGATGTCAGCCCACCTCTCTCTGTCACATCCATAAGAACAGGAGCCCTGTGAAGGCAGGGCCTTGTCCTCCTACTGCACAGGCTCCCACATGTATCGGACACAAAGAGACCTGGGCAGTGAGACCAGCAACTGGCGACACCAGCAGAGTGGGTGTCTCTGACCCGGGTGCTCGGATACCCAACCTCGCTTCTGGTGTTAATGGAAGATGCTCTTTAGCAAACTGTGTATGACAATAACCTGGATACAATCAGGTCTTAGTATCTCTAATTTCTGAATAATACACTTTGACTTAAGTCTAATTTCTAAAAAGTACACTTTGACTAAATAAAATAGCATCATTATCCTTAAAAAATTTCATTAGAACAGTGATGATTTAATAACCCTGTGGTTGTACTTTTATATGTGTTAGGGTTTACGTGACTTAGAGTATAACAGTGACATTTCTAGAGGTCTTTGGATTCATCTTCCAAGGCATGAACACCAGCTCTGAGAAGAAGGGTGTGAAAAACTGAGAGAGAAGAGGATGTTTAGCACAAATCCAAGGAGAGTGACCTGCTGGGAGGTCTGGCTTTCAACACACCTGAGTGCTAGCAATTCCACAGACTTCTAGAAACTACTTACATCTTTCAGTACCAGAATCTGACTTGCATCTTTTAGGTACCGCAACTGATGAGTCACTAAGATCACGATTTTCTCCTGCAAGGTCTGACGAACACACCTACAAATGTAAAAGGTACAGAATGCAAAAGCACATTAACGGGAGTGCTTCAAACTGAAAAATTATATGTTGAAAACAATGAGACAAAGACCACACAGCAGTCAAAGATCTATAGTTTAAGTACCAAGTCAATAATAAAAATTAAATAAACATAGATCTGTTAATTCGACTAGGTTCTTAAATTTATCAGCAAGAAATTTGAATATAGTGCTACTAAAATATTATAAAAAGCAGCCCAGTGAAGAAGGCACCAACAGCTAAGGTTTTTTTCCCCTAAAGCTCAGGTTAACAATTATTTGCATGCTTCATAAAGAAAAATAACTGAGTAACACTGAGATTCCAAAACTTGACTGAAATTGTAAAGTAATTAGCCTCCAACTAATAAAAATAAATGAAAAAAACCCAAAACTTGACTGAACTAAAATACTATTTTATCACTATGTAGGAATGGGAGGACAGGTATCTATGTCATATAAAAATGTATACATTCTTACACAGCTTTCTAGGTGATTATTTATAATGAATGATGCACATATTAGCAATAAAAAATTAATAGACTCTTGGTAACCTTAGCCAGAGTGCATTTGCTAGACACTTGTTACCAAAGGATATTAAACAGAAATGAAGGCCAATTTAGCCTCCATCAGTCTCTACAACATTCCCAGTTTCAACCAGGAAGAAAGTCTTCTTTCAATAGGAGTGAACACCTTCCAAACGTAAGAATAAAAAACGGAATCCAAATGGCCCAAATCACAGTGGAAATCACCCAGTGGCTCAGAGCACATACCAGTTCTCTACAGACAAGACACCCCTCATTATTCAACCTTAAATTTTATTCACAGTTAAAAACAAACAAACAAAACTGCTCCTACATTTTAAATACAGACATCTAGGGACTCAGCCCTAGTCTCATCCACAGGGTCCATAACCCCTCCAGGGAAGCAAGTAGCTGGGTCCAGGGCCCCAGTGACCCCAGGCAGGGCTCCAGGCAGGTACTCTGGAAGCCCGAGGCCCTCGCAGAGCAAATCTCAGGAACCTAGGCCAGAGCTCAGCCTGTGAGTGAGTCAGGTGGAGAGTCTGGAGGCAGCAGACTGTAGCTCAGTCCCTTTCACAAGCCTGACATGGCCAGAAGAGCGACTCAACCTCAATTTCTTCATCTCAGGACAAGGTCAGTGACAACTCATCCACAGGTTCTGAGAAATCAAACCACCAGTCTACTCAGTAAATGTCAGCTCACTTCTCTACTTCTCCCTAACCACGGGCTGTCATGTACTTTGGACTCAGGACAGAAAAGTCCTAAGAGGACACACTGGACACTAGGTCTGTGATCAGAAGCAAGACTCCAGGATGTAGACACACACACCATTGCTTCATTAAGTCCAAAAGGATTCATTTTTACCTTTTGACCTGTGTTAGCTCAGTGCTCATACCAAAGTTTCTTGACTGTCACCTTTTCAGACTTAGTACTAAAGCATTTAAATGGCATTCTTCTCCTTAATTCATAAATACCTGCCAATAGTCCCTGAAGGTGGATGTTCACCAAATGTGATGTGCTGTTATGTACAAGATGGACCAACCCAAAAGTTTTAAAACATTTTCTTCCTCACTTTCCATCACAGATGAGGTAATATAAATAATTACAATGAAGTGATCAGTTGATGGCTTTGAATTTTTCCTAAATAATGCTTTTATCCAATCACTAGAAAAATGCACTATTTTCCAAGTTTTTAAAGGAAAGATTTCCAAGTCTTGTCATACAAATGATTGAGTCAGCAACTAGTTGTTTAACTGTTGCTCCTATATAAAGGATGTGTTAATCTATTAATCCTAAATATAATTCTATATAAAGCCTGTGTTAAGAGGGGACACATCGTGTGGTGGAGAGGATACAAATAAGACAGAGTCCCCAACTCCATTCATTCAATCCGCAGGGGTTTGTTGAGGAGCCAAGGCACTGTTCTAAGAGCAGAGGGTACACCCATAAGTCAAGATGGAAATCAATACTCTGCACTGTGTACAGGGGGACACAATGAACGAATGCAGAAAATGCACTATATCTATGCTCTGAAGGAAAAGCACAGAGTGCTGCTGTCTTAGATGGGGAGACACAGGAACCCTGAGACTTTCTGGGGAAATATCCTGGAAGAAGATACAGCAGGTGCAGGGGTCCTGGGACAGAACAAGTTGGGCTGAGGCACCTTCCTGCATTCACAGCTTAGGAGGGGTAGTTAAATTCAGTTCAGTTGTGTTCGACTCTTTGCGACCCCATGAACTGCAGTACACCAGGCTTCCCTTTCCTCACCAACTCCCTGAGCTTGCTCAAACTCATATCCATCGAGTCAGTGATGTCATCCAACCAACTCACACTCTGCTGTCCCATTCTCCTCCCGCCTTCAATCTTTCACTCATTGCAAAAGACCCTGCTGTTGGGAAAGACTGAAGGAGGGGTTGAGTTCAGTTCAGTTCAGTCGCTCAGTCGTGTCCGACTCTTTGCAACCCCGTGAATTGCAGCACGCCAGGCCTCCCTGTCCATCACCAATGCCCAATTCACGGAGTTTACTCAAACTCATGTCCATCAAGTCAGTGATGCCATCCAACCATCTCATCCTCTGTCGCCCCCTTCTCTTCCTACCCCCAATCCCTCCCAGCAGCAGGGTCTTTTCCAATGAGTCAACTCTTCACATGAGGTGGCCAAAGGATTGGCGTTTTAGCTACAGCATCAACCCTTCCCATGAACACCCAGGACTGATCTCCTTTAGGATGGACTGGTTGGATCTCCTTGCAGTCCAAGGGACTCTCAAGAGTCCTCTCCAACACCACAGTTCAAAAGCATCAATTCTTCAGCACTCAGCTTTCTTCACAGTCCAGCTCTCATATCCATACATGACCACTGGAAAAACCACAGCTTTGACTAGACGGACCTTTGTTGGCAAAGTAATGTCTCTGCTTTTGAATATGCTATCTAGGTTACTCATAACTTTCCTTCCAAGGAGTAAGCATCTTTTAATTTCATGGCAAGCACCATCTGCAGTGATTTTGGAGCCCCCAAAAATTAAGTCTGACACCGTTTCCCCATCTATTTCCCATGAATTGATGGGACCAGACGCCACGATCTTAGCTTTCTGAATGTTGAGCTTTAGGACAACTTTTTCACTCTCCTCCCTCACTTTCATCAAGAGGCTTTTTAGTTCCTCTTCACTTTCTGCCATAAGGGTGTCATCTGCATATCTGAGGTTATTGATTTTTTCCCAGCAATCTTGATTCCAGCTTGTGTTTCTTCCAGCCCAGCGTTTCACGTGATTTACTCTGCATATAAGTTAAATAAGCTGGGTGACAACATACAACCTTGATGTACTCCTTTTCCTATTTGGAACCAGTCTGTTGTTCCATGTCCAGTTCTAACTGTTGCTTCCTGACCTGCATATAGGTTTCTCAAGACGCAGGTCAGGTGGTATGGTATTCCCATGTCTTTAAGAATTTTCCACAGTTTATTGTGGTCCACACAGTCACAGGCTTTGGCATAGTCAATAAAGCAGAAATAGATGTTTTTCTGGAACTCTCTTGCTTTTTTGATGATCCAGCGAATATTGGCAATTTGATTTCTGGTTCCTCTGCCTTTTCTAAAACCAGCTTGAACATCTGGAAGTTCATGGTTCACATATTGCTGAAGCCTGACTTGGAGAATTTTGAGCATTACTTTACTAACATGTGAGATGAATGCAATTGTGCAGTAGTTTGAGCATTCTTTGGCATTGCCTTTCTTCGGGATTAGAATGAAAACTGACCTTTTCCAGTCCTGTGGCCACTGCTGAGTTTTCCATACTTGCTGGCATAGTGAGGGCAGCACTTTCACAGCATCATCTTTCAGGATTTGAAATAGCTCAACTGGAATTCCATCACATCCACTAGCTTTGTTCATAGTGATGCTTTCTAAGGCCCACTTGACTTCACATTCCAGGATGTCTGGCTCTAGGTGAGTGATCACACCACCGTGGTTATCTGGGTCGTGAAGATCTTTTTTGTACAGTTCTTCTGTGTATTCTTGCCACCTCTTCTTAATATCTTCTGCTTCTGTTAGGTCCATACCATTTCTGTCCTTTATCGAGCCCATCTTTGCCTGAAATGTTCCCTTGGTATCTCATTTTCTTGAAGAGATCTCTAGTCTTTCCCATTCTGTTGTTTTCCTCTATTTCTTTTCATTGATTGGTGAGGAATGCTTTCTTATCTCTCCTTGCTATTCTTTGAAACTCTGCATTCAAATGGGAATATCTTTCCTTTTCTCCTTTGCTTTTCGCTTCTCTTGGTAGAGGGACTCAAAAATGTTCAAGGGCACCCACTGAAGGCTGTAGGAAGACAAGAGGCACAGGCTCCCCCTGGAGGAACAGGAGGGAATGGCAGGACCAGTCTTCCATCTTCCTTCTGTGTCCTGGCACACTGCTCCCTGGCTCTGGGACAGAGTGACCAGTATGTACAGACAGACGGGGGTATGAAAGGATCCCCACAGAGCCAGCACAGCTGGATACCGAGGGGGTGTGAGGACGAGCTGGAAAGGCTGAGGGGGGCAGACGGCAAAGAAGCCTGTTCTCTCTTTGAGGACCTGGAGCTGCTTCCCAACGTGAAGGCGCTGTGGGGGGAGGGGGGTGCGGTCTTTGAATGGCTGAAGCAGCAGGGTCAGCTGTGTAGAGAGCAGCGTGGAAGTCTGATCAGGACACACCTGAAGAGCTGATGACGCAGGAGGTAGGGGTCTGGAACGTGGAGCTGAATCAGGATGGGATCCACAGCATGAAGAGACTGCATCAGTTCATCTAAGGCCTCTCACCTTCCGTAGGTGACAGAACCCACTTAGTGTTCATAGCATAAAGTTGTAAAACTCACAAACCTCAATGACCTCGGATATAGATTCATGACTGTAGGATACTATTAATGGCAAGTAGCAGTGTGATTCATCCACTTTTAATACAAAACCCTCCCTATGACTAAGCTTCTATATGACCACCATCTCTTACAACATATTGTTCCATCCAATTCTCTAGCTTGAGAACACTTTCCAGTTGCTGCTGAGTGATTTCCTAAGTTGTTTTCATGCTCTCTGCTTTAAGTCACTCTAGAGGATGTCGTTCTGATCAGCAAACAACAATCTTAAGCTTGCTTCTCTCAAGTATCCAAAGTGGTACACCCAAAATATTGTGGAGGATTTTATAAATGTCTCCTGTGTTCAAAAAAGAACTCAGGAGAACTTCTATGATCAGCACACTCAACTTGGCACTAAAATGTCTGCTCTCCCCTCCCTGTGACATGGATGCAATGACTAGCAGATCCTGTTCCTGCCCTGATGGGGAACTTGTGCAGATGCACACAAGACAGGTGACAGATATTTGTGAGTTCAGGGTGGGGTGCTGGGAACAGGGAGGCTGAGATACTCAGGATGTCAGGAGGGTGGGGGTCGGGAATCCCTGTCACAGCACTAGTGCCTGTCACTCAACTCACAGCAAGACACAATACACTTCTCTAAGGGAAAACTCATAAGTAATGAACAGGAGAAGGTGGGAAAGGGGGGTCAGATCAGGGAGCAGGGGGCCATGCCATGTGTCAGCTGCCCTGCTCATTCGTGTTCTGAAAGATTCAGTGATACTGGCAGTTTTCTTTTAATTGTGGTTAAATATACCATTTCTGCCATTTTAAGCAGACAGCCCAGTGGTATTAAGTACATTCACATTGTTGTGCAGCCATCACCACCACCCATCTCCACAAATCTTTCATCACTCCAACACTAAGGACGTCTTACATTTGGGCAGGTTCCACCAAAGACTAATGACCCCTGCTTAGTGGACGTGGAATCCCAGCTCCTTGTATGCAGAGCTCAGAGCTCCTCACATGTCTCCCTCTCACACACTGGACTCTGTTGAAGTTTCTACTTTGCTAGTCTGGACCTGCTGTAAATCAACCATGTCCCCTCAGATTCACCTGTTGACACCTTAGTTATTAGTACCTTAAAATTTGGTGACAGGGACCTTAAAGAAGTAATCATTACCCTTAGTTATACTGGACCTAATCTAATCTGACTGGTATGCTTAGATGAAGAGGAGACTAAGACATAAGGACAGAGACACAGATATGTAAATCAATGAAGTTAGAACACACTCTCCCACCATGCACAAAATAAACTAAAAGTGACTTCAAATCTTAATCATAAGACATGACACCATAAAACTCCTAGTAGAGATTATAGGCAAAACATTCTCTGACATAAATTATGCCAATGTTTTCTTAGGTCACTCTCCTAAGGCAATAGAAATATAAACAAAAATATACAAATGGGAGCCACTGAAGAAGGTGGCTCAGTGGTAATGAATCCACCTGCCAACGCGGGAGACACGGAATCCCTCCCTGGTCCAGGAAGAGCCCACAGGCGCAAAGCACCTTAGCCCTTGCACCACAACTACTGAGCCTGCGCTCTGGAGCCCAGGAACTGCAGCTACTGAGCCCACGCGCCACAGAGCCAGGCTCTGCAACCAGAGGAGCCGTCGCCGTGAGAAGCCCATGCATCACAGCTAGAGAGTAGCCCCTGTTCATCCCAACTAGAGAAAAACACCTACAGCAACAAAGACCCAGGACAGTCATAAATAAATAATTTAAAAATAAAAAAATGAACAAATGGGACCTAATCAAACTTACAAGCTTTTGCACAGCAAAGGAAACCATAAACAAAATGAAGAGACAACCTACAGAATGGGAGAAAATATTTGCAAATGATGTGACCAACAAGGGCTTAACTTCCAAAATATACAAACAGCTCATACAACTCAACAGTAACAACAACAAATTCAATAAAAAAATGGGCAGAAGAACTAAATAGACATTTCTCCAAAGGACACGAACAGATGGCCAACAGACACATGAAAAGAAGCCCACCATTGTGAATTATTAGAGAAATGCAAATCAAAACTAGAAAGAGGTATCACTTCACACCAGTTGGAATGGCCATCATTAAAATAACAATGGCTGGGAGGGTGTGGAGTAAAGAAAACCCTCCTACACTACTGCTGGGATATAAATTGCTGCAGGCACTATGGAAAACAGTATGGAGGTTCCTCAGAAAACTGAAAATAGAATTACCTTATAATCCAGAAATCGCACTCCTTGGCATATATCTGGATGAAACTATAAATCACACCCCTATATTCATAACAACACTATTCACAATAGCCAAAACACGGAAACAACCTAAATATGCATTCACAAATAAACGGGTGTGGCATATATAGATAATGCAATAGTACGCAGCCAAAAAAAAAAAAAAGAAAAAAATAATGCCATTTGCAATAATATGGACAGACCTGGAGAATATCATACTAAATAAAGTAACTCAGAAAGACAAATACTACGTATCACTTATATGTGGAATCCAAAATATGGCAAAAATGAACCTATCTACGAAACAGACTCACAGACATAGTGAACAGACTTGGGATTGCATGGATGGAGGCAGTGTGGGAGAGGGATGGACTGAGAATTTAGGGTTAGCAGATACAAATTATTAGGTATAGAATGAATAAACAAGGTCCTACAGTATAACACAGTGAACTATATTCAATATTCTAAGAGAAATCATAATGGAAAAGAATATTAAAAAGAATGCATGTATGTATATGGGCTTCCCAGGTGACTCAGTGGGTAAAGAAGCCACCTGCAATGCAGGAGATGCAGGTTTGATCCCTGTCGGGAAGATCCCCTGGAGAAGAGCATGGCAACCCACTCCAGCGTTCTTGCCTGGAGAATCCTATGGCCAGTGGAGCCTGGCGGGCTACAGTCCATGGGGTCGCAAAGAGTCAGACATGACTGAAGCAACTGAGGACACACGCACATGTATGTACATAACTGAGTAACTTTGCCATACAAAAAATTAAGACAATATTGTAAATCAATTATATTTCAATAAAAACTTCTTAAAAAGAAAAAAAGGACAGAGACACAGGAGTGCACGTGGACAGAGGGAAGACCATGTGAGGACATCATGGGGTGGATGCCACCAGTAGCCAAGGAGAGAGGTCTCAGCAGAAACCAAACCTGCCCACACCTTGAACTTCCAGCCTCGAGAACTGTGAGAAAATTAATTTCCATTCTTTAAGTACCCCCAACTGTGACAACTTGTATAGACTGAATGTTTTTGTCCTCAAAATACACACATTGAAACCTAATCCCCACTGTCAAGGTACTAGAGTATAGCCGTTGGGAGGTGACCAGGTCATAAGGATGGAGCCTGCATTAAAGGGATTAGTGTCCTTATAAAAGGGACCCACACGGCTCCCTCATCCCTGCCATGACATGAGGACACAGGAATTGGACCCTCACCAGACACTGAATCTTTTGGCACCCTAATCTTAGACTTTCCCAGCCTCTAGAAACGAGAGAGATAAACTTCACTTCTATTGTGCCTTCAACACATGATGGAGGAAAAGAATTGACAATCAATTGCCAGGTTCCCAAGTCCTACTCTCTGATTTAAAAACCGTACACCATCCTTCTTATCCCTGGGGTGTGGATCCATCAGCTGCAAGTGTCAGGCAGAAATCTGCCATCTATCCCTCACTCCCTAAAGCACAGACCCCACTGTCCTCCACACACTGAAAGCACCTTCTGTATTTTCTTGTCCTGACATCATCATGAGGCAAAATTTCTCTAGGGTGGATCTTTTCTGTGGAGGGAGGGGAGGGGAAGGAGGGACACCAGGGCAGAGTGAGCTGAGTCTCCTGAAGCACAAAGGCTTTCCTGAGCTCTCTTCCCTGATCTCTCTCCACAGGTACCTGGAAGGCAGAGATCACAGAAAACAGGAGCAAACTCACTGTTCAAACAAGTGCCTGCTGACTGCTGCATCCACTGCGCTGAGCGGATCATCCAGGAGGTAGATGTCTGCATCCTGATACACGGCTCTAGAAAATGTAGAGAGAGACATAAGGAGAAGACACTGCACACTCCCTGGGTCTCATCTCTGAATCATGATGACATCCGGCAACTCCAGGCTCATTCCAGAAGCCCAGGAAAAGAATCAAGACCCTGCTTCACACAGGCCCACCCGGTGAGCAGGGTCTGTGTGCTCACATCCACTAGGAGCCGCGGAGGAGGAGGGGCAGGATGGAAACTGAAACCCCATTTACCTAGCGAGGCTGATCCGGGCTTTCTGTCCTTCACTCAGCGGGGTTCCTCCAGCTCCTGTCACAATTAGATCTCCTTCCTTCAAGTTCTGCAAATCCTGTATGAGATGAAAAATGAAGAGAAACAGATTTAAAATATCTTCTCCTCCTGCCATCTTAACTTTTTCCTGGTATCAGTTTTTCATTCAAGTGTTTAATCAACAGCAATGGGCTTATTTCACAGTGACCAAACTGTAACCTGGAAAATTAAAAAAACAAAACAAAACAAACAAAAAAAACCTCTCAGGGCTTTTCATTGGTTTTATTCTGTATTTTTTCAAAGCATTTATGCATTTGACCATTTTAACAGATAGTTACTGAGGGCTGATTATACGCCAGACATTCTTCTGGGTACAATGAATTCAGCCATGAGAAAACAAAGCCCCTAGAGTTTCTCTCCACGCTGGGAGATGGACAATATGGAAAATTAACCTCAGTGGAAGTACCGAGGACAGGAAGGAAAAGAAAGCTGCTCAGGGGGATGGAGAGAAAAGGAGGGAAGTGAGTCCACACTGGGTGGGGAGGGCTCTGCTCAGAGTGGGTGTGAGCAGATATGGGGTGGGGGGGGCTCAGGCAGACCTGGAGAGGCTGCTGCTCACAGAGGGAGGGGCAGGTGCGAGGGCCACAGGGAGATGCCCAAGGTGTTCAGGACAAGCAAAGAGGTCATGAAAGTGGGAGCAGAGTAGGAATGAGGGGAGTGAGGGCAGAAATGGAGCAGCAGGAGCTTGGGGTCACTCCCAGTAACAGGGGGAGGGGAAGAAGGGAGGACTAACGTGGTCTGAGGTCTTTTAAAGAATTACTTCTATGCTTTGTGGAAAACAGGAAGTAAGGGGTGGGGAAGGGTGAGGGCAGATAGAAGTCAGGAGGCTACTAGAATAATCTAGGGAGCAGTGGAAATGGAGAGACAGGGTCACGCTCCAGATACACTTGGAAGGCAGAGTCTGTAAGACTTGCTGATGGGATGGGTGTGGCTGTAAAAGAAGCGGACTGTGGTGTTTGGGGTGAGGAAGGGGAAGGACAGGGTCCCCATTTACTGAGTTGGGGAAGATGGTGGAGGCAGGTTTAGGAGACTTTGCTTGTAGACAAGCTGAGACAACGTCACGGTGCAGGTGGTCATGCAGGTATGAAGGTCTGCACTAGAGACACAGATGTGAGAGCTGGTGGCCCAGGGTGGTAAAGGCACAGGATTTTATCTTAAATTACCAGTTTTGTTGATCTTGGTCTCTGCTTCCCACTTTCAGAGAACGGATAACACCTGACCAATGTCTTCACAGTGATACATAAGGCAAGTGATAGAGTGACAGACAAGGTCTGTATGAGAAATGGGAGCAGAAAGAGCAGGCTGGGCAGGAAAACCAAAATGAAAGAAACAGTGTGCTCAACGGGCACCAGCAGATCAGCTGAACTAAGTAGACGCTTGCCTGTGAAAGCAAGAAAATCTCAAAGTTAAGGAGGATATGATGTTTTGACTTGAGGATCTGGGAATCTACTGTAAGTTATATTTGAATATTGTTTAAGAAGTAAATAGACAAATCCGTCCCTTTTCCCCAGAGTATCTGAGGAAATTAAAAAAAAAAAAAAAAAAAAAAGATGACAAGAATATCCCTAAAATGACAAGATAACATTCAGGTTTAAGTTACACAATTATTATATTAGAAATCTTTCAATTATCTACTAAACCCCTCAGGCATCAATCAACCTAAGATACACAGCAGTGCCTTTCTGCAGATGACACCCTCACTCTCTGTCTCTACTTGAGGAAATCTGGAAAGAAAGCAGGAGGCACACTGGTGTCTCCATGATAAACAAGTCCTTTAGTCTCCCTAAGTCTCACTTTCCTCTTCTACAGAATGTGCTGCAGAAATAAGAGTCACTAAACTCAAGGATGATGTGAGAATCTGCGTATCCTCAGGACAGGAATTGATTGTAACTTGCTACAGGTGGCTGATGACTATTTTCTCATCAAACCAACAATGGGACCCCATGGGTCATAACATGCAAAGCAAATAACCATAAAGAGAAGAAAGAAAGTGTGTCCATCATAACCCACACTGATAGCCACAAAGACACACAGAGGTTCCCTGATCACTCAAAGCTGAATTGGGGTACATAAAATGAAAGGCATCAATTGCACTGTCATGAAAATACATCATTATTTCACTTTCTTTCTTTGAAGAGTTCAAAAGTTATTACTATCCCCTGCTTTGGTTTTCATGAACAATGAGCCATTTTAAGACATGTTCCCAGCCCTACACACACACACACACACACACGTACATAGTTACTGGCCTCTGTTTCACTGCTGAAGTCCTTGCAAATTGTTCTACTTAGCTTTTATGCTTTAGTTCTACATTGTTTCATTCTGTTTCTCAAAACAGTAACATGTCATGGCACAGAAATCTTAACCATGTTGTAGAAAATCACCTAAATCCACTCATTCACTCAGCACAGTTCGGGCACAAGAAACAGGCTCTCTCCAAGTCTGGTAGCAGGACTGCGAGTGTGTTGTTGACTCTGACAATTCTTTATGGACCAGCTCCAAATGGGAAAAATGTTTCAGGGGATTTGATGTAAAATCCAAGTCAGGCTAATTTCCAAGCCATTTTCTGATTAAAGGGAAAAGCCTGACTTGAGCATATATTACAATTCCTCCCACTGACAGGAAGGTGTTTTTATTCAGGTTATTTTCCTTTAAGTTAAATTTCACCAATTCTTACTGAACAGCAGACACACACTAGAGGCAAACTAGGAAAAGGGGATGCTGGTTTGATGCCATCCATCCAGAAGCACATCAAGGGCCCTTCAGCGATGGTGGAGACTCACAGTAGAGACACCTCGGAGCAGACTGCTGAAATGGTTAACGTGGGCCAGACGTGAGGCCCTGGCAGAGGATGATTGGACTCGAGAGTCAAGCAGCAGAAGCCCTGCTTCCTTCACAGCTTTTCTTCCACGTGGAATCGCCCCTCCTCTCACAGCCTGTCAATATCCTGCCCATCTTTCCAGACTCAGCCCAAACACACTCTCCCATGGAACCATCCTGGACTCGTCTCTCTTCCTGCTGGGTTCTGTTTACATCTCTCATCTCTCATGAAGGACTGTCTTATTCTGCTCCATCATTTGTACACGTGCACATGGCTTCTCTCAGCTCCTGGGGGTAAGATCTGTGCACCAAGCTCTGTGCTGGACCCTGACACTGATTATCTCTAATCCTCACAACAAGCTCACAGGAAGCACTGGCCCCATTTCACAGATGAGGAAACTGAGGCTGAGTAAGGTCACATCACTGGTCTGAGGACGGTCAGCTCTTAAACAGAAGAGCTGGAATCTGAACCAGCTCATGTCAGTTCAGAGTCTTCTGCTGTTTCACATCAGGCTGCCCAAGTGGTGACTGAGAGCATATATGAAACGAAGAAAACACTAAACTAACTCAAATCTTGAAGGCCTCTATTCCTAGACACAGAAGGATCAATATACTTCTTATTCTATGATTGTCAAGGCAACCTGAAAAGAAAATGTCCATGTTGGCAGGAATGTGTTTTTTTACACATTACAAACTTAGAAAGATTAAATTACAAACTTATAGGCATCCAAGAGGTGTTTGTAAGGTCAAATAATTTATGTGGGAAAATGTCAAACTAAAATGTATCAACATGATACTTTAAACTACATAATGCCTAAAAGTTTTTAAAAGCCTTAAAAGCTTATATGCAAAACAGAAAAAGAGACACAGATGTACAGAACAGACTTTTGGACTCTGTGGGAGAAGGCAAGGGTGGGATGTTTCGAGAGAACAGCATCGAAACATGTATATTATCTAGGGTGAAAGAGATCACCAGCCCAGGTTGGATGCATGAGACAAGTGCTCGGGCCTGGTGCACTGGGAAGACCCAGAGGGAGTGGGTAGAGAGGGAGGTGGGAGGGGGGATCGGGATGGGGAATACATGTAAATCCCTGGCTGATTCATGTCAATGTATGACAAAAACCACTACAATATGTAAAGTAATTAGCCTCCAACTAATAAAAATAAATGAAAAAAAAAGTTTTTAAAAGTGATTAAAGATTGACATACAGACAAATGTTACATACTATATTGCTTATGGTAACAAAATATGTTTATTGTGGATTTATGTGGCATCTGGTCCCATCACTTCATGGCAAATAGATGGGGAAAAGGTGGAAACAGTGACAGATTTTAATTTCTTATGCTCAAAAATCACTGCAGACAGTGACTACAGCCATGAAATTAAAAGCCCCTTGCTCCTTAGAAGAAAAGCTATGACAAACCTAGACAGCACATTAAAAAGCAGAGCCATCACTTTGCCAACCAAGGTCCGTATAGTCAAATCTATGGTTTTTCCAGTATTCATGTACAGATGTGAGAGTTTGACTATAAAAAAGGCTGAGTGCCAAAGAAATGATACTTTTGAATTGTGGTGTTAGAGAAGACTCTTGAGAGTCCCTTGGACTGCAAGGACATCAAACCAGTCAATCCTAAAGGAAATCAACCCTGAATATTCATTGGAAGGGCTGTGGCTGAAGCTGAAATTCCAATAATTTGGCCACCTGATACAAAGTGCCAACCCATTGGCAAAGACCCTGATACTGGGAAAGACTGAGGGCAAGAGGAGAAGAGGATGACAGAGGATGAGATGTTTGGATGGCATCACCAACTCAATGGATATGACTTTGAGCAAGCTCCAGGAGATAGCGAAGGACAGGGAAGCCTGGCACGCTGCAGTCCATGGAGTTGAAAACAATTGGACAAGACTTAGTGACTGAACAACAATGATGAAATGTTTACATATGAACTAATCTGAGGTCTAGGATCTTCTTTAGAATATTGGGGGATGGGGTTGGAGGGGTGGCAGAGGGCAGGGGTAAAGATTAGCAAGACTGGCCACCAGCTGACCCTGGCTGAACCTGGGGGTGGGAACATGAGGGTTCATTACACGGTGCTCTCTATTCTTACAAATTTTTGTAATTGTCCATTGAAAAAAGAATCTAAAAGTAAATGAAACTTCACAGAATGAAACAAAAACATTCTATGACCATCAGTATCACAACAAAATTAAATCAGCAATGTATATCACTGCATACTTACCCAGAAGTCCAGCTTAAAGCAACAAATAAAAGACCTTTCAAATTAAAAAAAAAAAAAACCTTTCAACAAATCTTAGATTTAAGCCAATATTACCATTATTTGAAATACAAATACATGCAACTCAAGAGCCATTACTCACCTCTTGCAAAGCACAAGCCCTTATTACTTCTTCATATCATTTCTCTTCATATTTCTTCCCAAATAAAATGTTACTCCTCACAGTTCCTGGAAACACCCAGGGCTGCTGAGACACATACGTGATCCTCCCGTGCACACTGACCTTCCCCTGGCTTGGGGGTAGTTCCCCCAGCAGGGCCCGTAACAGTGATGACTGAAACAGATGGCAACACACACACGTGAACAGGCAGCACTCAGGAAGGAATACGACCCGAAGCACAGCCGACCCTACCCTGGCGCCTGATACATGATATCAGAACAGGATAAAGTACAGCTCTGGATATTGAAGGAAAAAAATGGAAAAGAGCACTATTGGTAAATGTAAACTAAAGATTGATAAGGAATATTAACATGATAACAATCTACTCAGCCTGAGTTCCCCCAGATTAAATGCTCTACTCAGCAAAGACTAAGAATGTCTAACATCCTTCACTAGCAGAGCAGACCAGCAGGATGTATACTTTCTGTATCTGAGGTTTAATGCAGCTGTTCCTGCATCTGGGTATCTTTTACCTGACAAATACTTGTTCTTAAAAAGCTATGTGGGGACTTCCCTGTTGGGTCAGTGGTTAAGAGTCCACCTTCCAGGATTAGAGGAAGGGATAGTTAGGGAGTTCAGGATGGACAGGTACACACTGCTGTATTTAAAATGAATCACCAACAAGGACCTACTGTACAGCACATGGAACTCCATTCACTGTTATGTGGCCGCCTGGGAGAGAGGGGAGTTTGGGGGAGAATGGATACATGTATATATATGGCTGACATATACCCTTCATTGTTCACCTGAAACTATCACAACATTGTTAATTGGCTATACTCCAATACAAAATAAAAAGTTAAAAAAAATAATAATCATATCCAGATAATAAACACTGAAAAAAAAAAAAAAAAGAATCCACCTTCCCATGCCAGGGGTTCTGGTTAGATCCCTTGTTCCCTGGTGGGGGAACCACCAAGTGCCCCAGGGCAGCTGAGCCCACACGCCACAGTTAGAGATGCCATGCACTCTATGGCATCAATGCAACCAAGTAAATAAATAAATATATTTTTTAAAACTTTTTTAAAGCTATGTGTGAAGAGTATATCCAAAGATTACTATTTAAAAGAACTCTGAGGTTGTTGTATCTGAAGAACAGAAGTCCATCATGCCCAGGGAACTCAAATCCTGAGCTCTGTGACAACCTAGGGGGATAGGATGGGATGAAAGATGAGAAAGAGGTTCAAGAGAGAGGAAACATATGTATACCTATGGCTGATTCATGCTGATGTATGGCAGAAACCAACACAATATTGTAAAGCAATTTCATCCAATTAGAAATAAATTTTTTTTAAAGTCCTTCATGAAGGAAATCATCACCCTCTCGTGTGCACATCCCGCATTTAGGTTTCTGTATTTTGTTGTACAAAACACAGGACACTAAGTGCACATGTAGATGTCCTTCACATCTCCTGTAACACACAGAAATGACATGCCTATGTCCACGCCATCAGAGCACTCACCCCACTGGGCTGAAATAGTCTGCCTGCATATCTGTCTCGCCCCAGAACCTGGTTGCAGAGGCGTAGGGGTCTTGCTCACATCTGTACCTTTATCTCCAGCATGTGGCTGCACATTCACTACATGTGCACTAACAGGATCGAGTCGTCACATGAGGAAATGCTCAGAGCTTCCTGGAAGAGCCTTATCAACCTCCAGGCTTCCTGGAGGGGCCGCTGTGACAAAAAGAAGCCCCCACTGTCTCTGTCCATCCTGAACAGCTGCCACATAAATAATCTCCTTCTCTGAGACGTCCAAATTACCGAAACGCAGTTCCCAAATTTGCAACGTGAAGCACCAATAAGGAAAATGCAGTGTGCGCTTATCTAGATATATTTGCCTCAAAATCTTGCAAAACAAATGTTCCATGGAACACACCTAGAGAAACACTGTTCTAAGTGCACTCAGCGCTGGGCTCCACTCTGAGGATTTAACGGGCTGAGGCATCAAGCTGACAAAAGGCATCATAACTTACCTTTCCTGCTCCCACAGGTCCGACCATAGCTAACAGTTCACCAGGTCTGACAGTAAAGGAAAGGCCTTGTAGGGTTGGGGTTTCTGATTCCTGCAAATTAAAATTTATAAAAATGTACCCATTTCAATACACATTACTTTAGAAAGTAGAGAAAATAACGTAAGAGTCATTGATATGCTAATATTAACTCATATTTTTCTCCTTCCTATTTTAAGATACTGTGTCCTGAAGCCCGTTTCATCCAATCCTATCTCTTAGAGGGTTTGAAGTAGTTTTAGTTGCCTTTAGGAAGCCTCTTTCTTTTATCAGATTTACATACAGACAAGGCTGTAGACACCCATAGAATTTAAACAGGAGAGATAACAAGACAACTGCCTGAAATATAAACCGAATGATGCACACTAGTTTGTTAAAACAATGCACTTAATAGAGTATTCAGTATGGGAAGTTTTTAATCATTTGTAAGTTTTCATCAGGACCTTTGGTTTTAACTGTCTCATTAATCTCCACAAGATGACAGCATAAGTACCTAGCATGCCTGGCCCTTTATTAAATAAACTGAAAGTGAAAGTTGCTCAGTCCTGTCTGACTCTTTGCAACCCCATGGACTGTACAGTCCATGAAATTCTCCAGTTCAGAATACTGGAGTGGGTTGTCATTCCCTTCTCCAGAGGATCTTCCCAACCCAGGGATTGAACCCAGGTCTCCTGCATTACAGGCAGATTCTTTACCAGCTGAGCCACAAGGGAAGCCCAAGCATACTGGAGTGGGTAGTGTTAACTACAAAGCAGCACTTACCAAGGGCATGGCCAACAAGTGAACAACAAAGGCATTCACCATCTGCCATGGAGATTGAACCCCATGCTGCTATAGCTGTTGACATTCAACAACCCCTGAGGGAGTTCAGAGTGGAGTGAAGCACTCTGTGCTCCAGAGAATCTGGTGGGACAGGCCTTTAGATAGTTGGATGTTTTTAGGAATAGATTTTATGATCTCAGTCCTTGCATCTCCTCATATCTAGAGAAGCACTAAATCCCTTCATGGTGACATCAGATCCTCATGACTAAGGAAAAATCCTTTTGTAAAATGAGTGCTTCATAGTAATGAACTCCCCCTTCACCAAAACCTTACATATTGACCTTTCCCCACTGCTGCTTTGGAGCAGTCTCTCAGAGCTATCTGAGATGCTGCCTCCCGAGCTGCAGTCCTCATTTTACCTCTCCCTCTGAGGCTCTCTCACCGATGACCTAACCAGACAGCCCTAATTACTAATGACCCCAGCAAGGGGGCACAGTCCTTCTACAGACAAGGCCTGGAGAACAGAAAAGGGTGTTCTGTACTACAATGCAATTTGCACAGAAGTCTGTGACCATGTTATTAAGCTCTTGAAAGAGCAAGATAGTTCATTTCAAAATGTTCCATAGTTTGGCACAAAAGAAATTCAGTGGACACCTGCACACACTAGGGGGAGAACACAGGGGACAGAAGGACAGACTCAGCATTGGGCGCCCCAGATTCACTTGAACACCTGCACGGAGGATGCTTGTCGGGCTCTCCCACCTGCTGCTCTGGGCCGCGGGCTGCAGGGCCACACTCTGTGTGATGTCGGGCTCAGGGCACCACCCTGGCCCTGACGTGACTACAGCCCAGCTTTACTGAGCACCACCACAAGAGCCCCAGTGCCGCCACTCCTGAGGGGCACCTCTCCAGCACCAGAAATCTGGGAAACCATAACAGCTGTGTTTCCTGTTTTGATGCTAAGTCTGCTAATACTACTGCTTTTTGGACTGAATGAAAGGTAAAAGCTACCCCTCTAACTCTGACCTCACAACCTGCGCCAAAGTCTGCCTCTGATGTAGCCAGTTTCTTTGGAGGAATTGTCCTTGTTTGGGGGTATGAAGGCTGTAATTTTCTTTCTCTATAAATTCTGCAAATCTAAAAGACAAAACTACCACACTCTGTGGGCTTCCCTAGTGGCTCAGATGGTAAAGAATCTGCCTGCAATGTGCAAGACCCAGGTTTGATCCCTTGGTGGGGAAGATCCTCTGGAGAAGGGAATGGATATCCATTCCAGTATTCTTGCCTGGAGAATTCCATGGACAGAGGAGACTGGAGGGCTACAGTCCATGGGGTTGCACACAGTCGGACATGACTGAGTGACTAACACTAACACCATCCTCTGAAAACAGACCTGCGAAATTAATAAGGACTGAAGTGTAACTCACTAAAACCGAAATATTATTTTTCAATATGTCCCATATGGAAGATGGTATTTGAGGATCTTTAATTTTTTTAAAGGATGCATATAGAAGCATCACCCTTGAAAAAAAATCAGTTAAATCATTTTGCTCAAAGGGAATATTTAAAATATTCTGCATGAATCCTTGTGGGCTGTCTTCTTTTACCTCAAATGGCTGCTGCTGTGGGATTAGATTCTCTCCTTGACATGCCAAATGTAACTCTGTAAGGGATGGAAAACACTGTCTGTGCAGACAACCTCATGATCCTTTCGCAGTTGCAGTGAAAGTCGCTCAGCAGTCCCCAGGCAAGAATACTAGAGTGGCTTGCCATTCCCTTCTCCAAGGGATTTTCCTGGCCCAAGGATAGAACCTGGGTTTCCTGCATTGCAGGCAGATTCTTTACTACAGAGCCAAACAGGGAAGTCCAATTTAAATGCAGTAATTTTAAAGCCTGAAAGCTGCATTATTTTTATGCGAACTCAGGATGTACTTCAGTGACCAGAATTGAGAAGAAGGTGCTAAATGAGCATCAATCAGATGGAATTTTGGCTATCATTTCAAAAGTGGAATAAATTTAAAAATTTAGTATCCTTAGAGTTAAATTTTGTGCTTTATAACAGTTATTTTTTCTACATGGAAAAAAAAGATGCCATGTTCCAGATTTAAAGAAATGAATGGAAAGGATACAAAAACAGTAAAGTATAACAGATTATTGTTCATACTTGTAAAGCACCTTGTATCATTTAGAAATTAAAGAACAATGTGTTAAAGACTAGACTTAACGTAAAATGTTGGCGATTTGCTATCTCACATTAAAGAAAGGAAAAGTTGGTCTGAGGATGTAACTGTTGATGTGGGCAATAAAAAATAATCTGCTTTAAGATACCATACTGTTAGCATTTAACTGAAAACTTACTTTATTTCAAGCTTGAGTAACTTAAAGGATTTATACAAAGTCAAAAGCCTTCATCTATTGAACCACGCTGAATTTTTCTTATGACTATTCAAAAGTATAAAGTTGATTTAATTATATCTTCCTTTGTACTTCAAAAAAGTATCCTAACACTGTTCTACCTTAAAAAGATTTCCACCAAGCTTTCTTAAAAAGTAACTTCTATGAGACAAGAAAAAAGTTATTTTAGAATCATTTACTAACTCTTTAAAGGGACAACCATTTTAAGTTTTGACACAGTAAATGGGAGCAGTGTAATTTCAGAAAAAAAATTTTAGTTGATCAGATTACTGTAGATTTTTAATGATGACTACCCTGGGTAAACAGATCATATTTTTTCTTTCTTCTCTATCCTCTCTCAGTTTCAATTCCTATGGTATGATAAGCATACATACTTTCATTTCTTTAGTTTCCTTATGAAGCACTAATTTTTTCAGGTTTAGAGAGATCCTTCTTCCCTGCCTTTGACACATAGGATTAGTTCAAGGGCTTAAATGAGTTTAAAATGAGCTTTTGCTCACTAAGTCTCCAGGTAATTAAGGCTTTTTTGCTTCAGTTTCTTTAGCCTACAGTGGCTGAATTTAGCACTTGGTTTTCAATATTTTATAGTAAGAAATGATAAGCTGCTTCTGACTATTTTTTAAGCCAAAATTCCTTACATTGAGATAATTAAAGGTTCATAAAATGAAGATTGACTATTTCTTCACTGCTTGCTGGTACAGCTATGGTTTCTTTTACTCGCAGGTTTATATATATTCCTAATGTTTTCAAGTGCCTTAATTGTTTAATATCTCTGGCATCAAAAGTTTCTGGGAAAAGGTATGCTTACCTCACATTTTTGTGTTTCCCTCAGTAGTAACAGTCTAGGTACCTCACAAAAAATTTTATTATGGTGCCATGGCTGTTAGTTTTCAGCGAGTGCTATAAGATTCAGTTGAAAGTATTTAAAATTTCCATTCCCCCAAAGTGGTAAAAATTAGCTGCAGTAGCATTATCTTTCACCTAGAAGTCACTTCAGTCATGTCTGACTCTGCAACCCTATGGACTGTAGCCCACCAGGCTCTTCTGTCCAAGGGATTCTCCAGGCAAGAAAATCAGAGTGGGCTGCCATTTCCTTCTCCAAGGAAACCTTGTCACACAATGTTAACATTGTAGCTATTTCTGTGAAAATGTAGCTGATGAAGGCTCTCATCTCTGTAATTTTGAATTCTGCTCTAACAGAATCATAATATGGAATTTGATTTCACCAGAAAAACCTTACAGCAGAACTCACAGCTTTTTCCCCTCTTCCTTTAGCAGTTTAGTATCTTGAATTATTAATAATTTTGGTTTATTTTTCACTCTAGAAAAAGTAGATTCAGATTTTTCATCTGATTTATTCACACAAACTTTAGTACAACTAAAATTCCTTATTTTACCTTACATATATTTGTTGCACATGCAGACACTGCTCCACACAGATATTTTTATTTCAGATCATTAAAAACTACAGAACCAAATTGATTTAAAATAAATCTATATGTTTACTGGGAACAAAAGAAATCTGCTACCGAGTCATACAAAGTATGTGATAGCATTCACATAGAGTGGCTTTAATAATGGAATTTTATAAAGTGCTTTTTATAAATGCTTCAAGAGCATTATGATGAGAAACAAAAGCAGGAGGTAAATCCACTGTATTAAGGTAGGAGAAGCTCTCAGGTTAGATCAGACACCTTGTGTGAGTTTCCATGGACAGAAGGTGCAGGGATGTGGTTCCATGTATCTGGGAACATACCACTGACTGTCGGTGGGGACAACATGTGCTGAGTCAGAAGGTGAACACGACACAGGTGGCAGAGCAGTCACAGGCAGGAAAGACAGGACGAGTCTACAGCCAGGCAGGCTCCTGGGCTCAGGTCCAGATGGTGGACCCTCTGGTGGAGGCACCTCCTCCTAGGAGGCCCTCCAGCCCTGAGGCAGGGAGCAGCTTCCTGCCTTTGCTAATCTCTGGGTTGTCTCATGCACCATCACTATCTCCCCTTTCTGCTTTTTTCTCCCTTGTTTACCACCTACATAACTAATTCCCTACAAGGAATTTCCTCTCCCATAGTGGGGTTCTGTTTTCCTAACTAATACAGCAGGGTGTGCACAGAGGATCACAGAACCAGGGGGCAGGGGGAGCATTTCAGTTAGTAAAGGGGCTGCACTGGGGTGTGTGACACTGACAGCTTCTTGAGACCAGACCCTGCTGTTTTTTTCTGTCTGCCTGAGCCTAACAAATAAGCAAAGTGTTGGAAATTACAGTTCTCCCTGTCTCCTGCCAGCCCCTGGCTACCACCAAAGTTTTCAGAACCATCCAGAAGCTCAGGATGGGGGAGCCCCCACTCTACCCCACAGCCAATATCCAGATCATGGCCTCACTGTATGTATAATACAGTGGTCTGATAATCAAGGCAAAAAAAAAAAGTATGCTGATTCCCAAAAGCCTGTTTAACAACTGTTTGTGTACTTGTTAGATAACCCATATCACACTGCAGTATTTTGTCTGTCCAATTCTGTAAATGTTAACATTACAAATGTATGTACTCTGAGTTCAAACTGTACTAATATGAAAAATCTCTTGAAAATGAGATAGAGAGCAACATGTCAAGCATCTTAGGTTGATTTTATATTAAATCTACATTAGATACAAACCTTAATCCCAATTTTGAGAATTATTATAACCTGCTTTCAATAAATGAGTAAGACACATTTTACACCGTGGGTAAAATCTAAAAATTCTCCAATAAATCTATGTCACAGTTGTCTGTTAGCAGTCAGGATCTTGGAATGGAGGATTTGTTACCTCGTCCCAAAAAGCAGTGAAATCTTTCACTTCCACTATCCTTTCACCATCTGATGGCAGCTGAGGGATGAGCTGTGGTATTTCATCAAGTAATAAAAAATTCTACAGAAAAGAGGAAAAAAACAGATTGTGAAACTGCAGGAAGCACAAACAAAACAACTGCTCTCCTGGGATTTGCAAACTTTGAACAGTCTAAATACTGTTTTGCTAACTGTAATTTAAAGTATTAGTTCACATCAGAACATATTAAATAATATATGGAATAATATGTGCTATTATTACACTTCATGGTATGTATCAATACAATCATATAATATACTGAATGTGTTGTTGTTCAGTCTCTAAGTCGTGTCTGACTCTTTGCAATCCCCTGGACTGCAGCACTCTAGGCTCCTCTGACCTTCATTATTTCCAAGAATTTGCTCAAATTCATGTTGATTGATTCAGTGACGCCATCTAACCATCACATCCTCTGTTGTCCCCTTCTCCTCCCGCCTTCAGTCTTTCCCAGCATCAGGTTTTTTCCAATGAGTCAGCTCTTGGCATTAGGTGGTCAAAGTGTTGGAGCTTTAGCATCAGTCCTTCCAATGAATATTCAGGGTTGATTTCCTTTAGAATTTACTAGCTTGATCTCATTGCTGTCCAAGGGACTCTCAAGAGTCTTCTCTAACACCACAATTCAAAAGTATCATTTCTTTGGCACTCAGCGTTCTTTATGGTCAAACTCTCACATCCATACATGACTACTGGAAAAACCACAGCTTTGACTACATGGAATTTTGCCATCAAAGTATTGCCTCTGCTTTTTAACATGCTGTCTAGGTTGGTCATAGTTTTTCTTCCAAGGAGCAAGCGTCTTTTAATTTCATGGCTGAAGTCATCATTTGCAGTGATTTTGAACCCCAAGAAAATAAAATCTCTCACTGTTTCCATTGTTTCCCCATCTATTTGCCATGAAGTGATGGGACCAGATGACTTGATCTTTGCTTTTTGAATATTGAGTTTTAAGCCAGTTTTTTACTCTCCTCTTTAACCTTCATCAAGAGGCTATTTAGTTCTTCTTCACTTTCTGCCATAAGGGTGGTTTCATCTGCATATCTGAGGTTATTGATATTTCTCCTAGAAATCTTGATTCCAGACTGAGCTTCATCCAGCCCAGCATTTTTCATGATGTACTCTGCCTATAAGTTAAATAAGCAAAGTGACAATATACAGCCTTGACATACTCCTTTCCCAATTTGGAACCAGTCCATTGTTCCATGTCCAGTTGTAACTATTGCTTCTTGACCCGCATACAGGTTTTTCAGGAGACAGGTAAGGTGGTTTGGTATTCCCATCTCTTGAACAATTTTCCACAGTTTGTTGTGATCCACACAGTCAAAGGCTTTAGCATAGTCAATGAAGCAGAAGTAGATGTTTTTCTGGAATTCTCTTGCTTTTTCTATGACCCAATGGATGTTGGCAAATTGATATCTGGTTACTCTGCCTTTTCTAAATCCAGCTTGCATATCTGGAAGTTCTTGGTTCACATAATGGTGGGAATTACAAATGTGAAAAGAAGAGGGAAGCTAGAGAGAGAGGATTAAGCAGTAAATAAAAAGGAGACAGGGATGAAAAGGCATATCTGAAAGTGAGGCTTAGACATCAAAAAGCAAATCATCTGTGGAGGAAAGAAAACATTTTTGAACACAGAGAACACAGTGAAACTGAGGCCACTCTTCCTGTCCAAGGATCAGGGAACTCTCAGCAAGTTCCTCCCCTCTCAGTCCAGCAAGGAACCCCATACCCCAGGACTGTGCACAGTCACTACCGAGTCATTGGACTTAACACAGGAGATGCAATCTATTTGTTCTTGCATTTAGACATTTTAATCACTCTGCAGGCACCACTGTACAAGAGCCCTGTGCTACTGCTGCTTATATATACTACTGCCCCTACATGAAAACCAGTCTCATGGTATCTGTAATGCAGTCTACCTCAGAAGAGAAGGGAGTCCTACAACTTTTTGGAAAGACTACCAGCTTTGGCACTGAGAGAGAAAAATGTCATCTAACTGGAACACACAGTGATAGAAAATAAAAGGAGGCATTTTATAAAAATCCACCTACAACTGAAAAAATTATTTGTCACCAAACCTTGATTCTTTGGATGCTGACAATGGCCTCTGACACCTTCTCAACAGCCCGGAAGTAGAGGGTGCTCGAAAACCGCAGAGTCTCAAACAGCATCACCACCACAAACACTTGGCTGGCTGTGACCAGGTTGTCAAGGAGCTCATTGGTGATGAAGGTGACAAAAATCATAATTTTGCTGATAGCAAAAAATGATGCCAAATTGATGGCCCTAAGGTAGGAACTTTTCAGAATCTTGGCAATTTCCTTCCTGAAAAAGAGAGTAGGGAAGAGGTTTTAAAAGAAGCAGCGACATCCTAGGCAAGAATTCAAGTCCTCATATGGAGACACCACACAGTACATGCCAGGGGCTCCGTCCCAACACCAGGACCACACACTTCATCACCACTTCACTCTTCCAACTAAATAGAGGCTTCATGTCACCCTTTTAAACACTGTGGGTCAATTGGACTGGGCTTGAACATTCTTTCAACAAGCATTCATAACCACAAGTCCTGGGCCAGGCTCCCCATTGATGACAGAAAGACACAGTCCGTCCCCTCCAGGAGCTCATAAACATGTAGGGGAAGAGAATAAGACACCCCAAAATTGTGAGGCACCAAGACATTAGACAAAGGCAGGCACCATGGCCCCCATGGAAGCAAATGTCCTGGCTTTTGTAAATGCCACTGCAAAGAATATTGGGGTACATATGATTTTTTGAATTCTGGTTTTCTCAGGGTATATGCCCAGTAGTGGGATTGCTGGGTCATATGGTAGATTTATTCCTAATTTTCTTAGGAATCTCCAGCCTGTTTTCCATAATGGATGCATTAATTTACACTTTAAACAACAGTGCAGGAGGGTATTGTTTGTAGATGTTTTGTTGATGGCCATTCCAACCAGTGTGAGGTGATGCCTCATTATAGTTTTTATTTGCATTTCTCTCATAATGAGCAATGTTGAGCATTTTTTCATGTGTTTATTGGCTAGCTATATGTCTTCAGAAACATATATAATTTTTCCTTTAAGAAGATGGTAAATGGAACAGCAGGTTAAAATGACATCTCCCCTTTTCCACTTAACCCTCCTGCCACATGTGTGGTGTGGAGTTCATAGTACTCAAGTTCATCTTCATGTGAAAACTTGGTAAGACTTCTAAATTTTGTCAGTAAAAATAGGGGGGAAAGTACAAAAATATGGTGTGATATATACAAAAACTTACCTTCTCAGTCTGGTAATAAGGTCTATAAATGACTTGTCCCAAGCATTCATTTTTATTGTTTTGATGCCAGTTATAACTTCACTCATGGTCCTGATCCTGTCATCCGTGAGAGCTGTGGTCTTACTCCTGAGGGGACAGATGTGAGAGATGAACCTCAGTGATCACAGCCTAACTTTCCATAGCAGCAGCAGGGGATACAGGGAGGGACCAGGGATCGATGATCCCCTATAGCTCTTCTGTGCTGACATCACAGGAAGGTCCTTCTCAAAGTGCAAATGGAGAAAGAGACTTCTAGAAGTCAACCATTCAGTCCAATTCAAGGAGTAACTTGGAGAACTTGCAGTATTGGCTAAGGAAGACTTGAAGTAAATAGGTACAAAGTCTCCCCCCAGGGAGGTCACAGTTGGGCAGGGAAGACAAAGACACTGAATCTAACAGGAAGACACTGTCTGTGCTGTGATAAAATAGGAGTGACGTGCTGGGGAGCAGAAAAGATCGGGCTGTTAATTCCACTGGGAGAGGAGAGCAAGAACAGCTTGAGACCTGGCAGCACTGGAACAGGGCCTCAAAGGGTAAGAAACATCTCTCCACAGCAAGACAGGAAAGGGCACTTCAAATATACAAAAATATCACAGGTAAAGTCACCAAAAAAAGAAGAAAAAAAAAAAACTCAAGGGAAAAAAAAACTTCAAACAGCACAATACCTCCATCACCTGACAACCTGGGCAATGACCCACCTCCAACCCTCTGGGACCTGCTTCTGGTCTATCTCATCTCCATTAGGCCCTTCATCACCAGCCACAGTTCTATCACATATGCTGCTGGGACTGTGGGGCCATATAAAGACACGGTTAAGACTGACCTTGTTCTTGAGGCACTTGTAAATTAAAGGAAACACTGAATTAAAAACAAGACTACATACCTGAAAATAGCTCTAACACAGGGATAACAAAAATACACAGCTAAATTTGAGCCTATAGGATTATTACTATTTAATGAAGTTTAAATAATGTCAATGTAAGTATATTCTATGCAAGGACACCCCACTTATCCAGGTATGGTAGTGGGAAGATCCAGTGAATTCCATCATCTTTCCCTCTTCAAGATCAGCCTTCAACTTAAGGCTGGAGCCTCCACTAGCGAGGCTGGAAGGGTCTACAATGCATGCAAAAAAGAGACCAGAGAAGGCATTGGTTGTTTTTCAACAGAAGCATCGAGCAGGTGGTACATGTTACTAAGCACTTATCACCTATTTTTTAAACCAGTATTTCTCTTACCGGAGTGATGAGAACAACTTCCCAAAGCAGCTTTGCAAAAGCAGAAGAATAATGAGAACCGCCATCCCAGCAAGACACGACATTCCTATTTCCATCCAGAGCAGGGCGGTCACTGCGATAGCCTGCAGTGGCCCCACCCACAGATAGTGCAGGAACATCGTTACCTTAAAAGAGAAAGACAAAGCCTTCTTAGGACTGTATAAAATCAGAACCAGTAAGGACACAGTGTATAAATAATCTGCTCTGAAGGAAAAGAAAGGAATCTAAACAGAAATGACCTCAGTGGCTTTTAAACCTGCTGAAGCAGAAATCCAAGTTTTCACCCTAGATGACGCTGTTCCGGGGCAGCACAGGGCCAGCCTCAGGGACGTCCAGGGAGAACCCGGCCAGTGTCACTGAAGGAAGATGTTGATTTTGTCCACAACACAGATGAGCTCAGGGCTTCCCCAAACTCTCACTGTCCCAAAATTCAGCCCCCATCTCCCCAGAAGAGCCTATATACAGTACCTACCACACTCTCTGATAACTACTTGTATATTTACCTTCCAGACAGGCTGTGGCCTTTCCAGGGCAGAAATAAAGGCTTATTCATCTTTCAAATTAAGTAGAGGCCTTACAGCATGTTTGATGAATGAATAATTGAAGGAGAAGTGAAAGTGTTAGTTGCTTAGTCATATCCAACTCTTTGTGACCCCATGGATTGTAGCCCACCAGGCTCCTCTGTTCACGGAATTATCCTGGCAAGAATACTGGAGTGGGGTGCCATTTCCTTCTCCAGGGAATCTTCCTGACCCAGGGATCAAAATCGGGCCTCCTGCATTGCAGGGGGCTCTTTACTGTCAGAGAACCAGGGAAGCCCCCAAACTTAAAGGCCAGGCTCAACCAGGAAAGGGAAGTGGTCTATACAGATCTGGCCAACAGCTACCATACCCAGGTAATGTGATCTATCCATAAGGTAAGTGTAAAATGGGTATGATGGGACAGCAGAGAGTAGGTTATGTGTAGCTAGAGATCACCCACTTGGCACTATTCCTCAAAGGCTCCGTATCAGGTACTGAACAGGGCCTGTCCTGTACTGAACAATTCCTGCCCACAAGGCCTTCATCATTCTGAGGAGGAGGAAGACAGTCCAGCAACACTGACCACATGCCAAGAAGGGCCACTCCAGGAGGACCCCTAGGAACACTAACCAAGCTGGGCAATAACACTGCTGCCTGCCTATTACTGAAGTATGTTGCAGACAATGTCAGAAAAACAAAATTCTCATCTACAGGACAACACATGTTATCACATCTAAGCTGCACACAGAAGAAATGAGGGTTGGATAAAGAGAACCCTTGTCTTATATCCTCAACAGAACCCTGGCTGACACCAAACCCTGGCACCTGGCATCCCAATAAGCTAAACCCAATAAGTAGGATGGGAAATGGAAGAGTATCCCTCAGGGGCAGCTTACCTGATCAAACCTGTTCACATCATTGGACAGCAGGTTGATTATCTGGCCTGTGGTGGTCTTCCCCATGGCCGAGCTACTCAGGTGAAGTGACTGAAATGAGAGAAAGATATAGAGAATCAGATTCTTACAGTTACACCAAGTCAGTCTGAGAACACAGCAAAATGGACTGTATTTTCATGGGGTCTTGTGTGGTGTCAGGACGAGCAGGATGATACCTGAAAGCAGGGCTCTAGGGACCCTCATTCATCCTTAGATGATTCAATGCAGTGGCAGCCCTGCCTGCAAGGACAGCAAAGGGAGGAGCAGGAGGTAGAAGCAAAGCCCTCCACCCTGTTTCTAAGTGAACTTGGACCTGACTGAACGATAAAGGAATATAGATTTAGACCTAGGGGTCAATTAAAGCAATTTTGAGCCAAAAACTAGACAGCATATTAAAAAGCAGAGACATCACTATGCCAATAAAGGTCCATATAGTCAAAGCTATGGTCTTTCCAGTAGTCATGTACAGATGTGAGAGTTGTACCATAAATAAGGCTGAGCACTGAAGAATTGATGCTTTTGAAATGTGGTGCTGGAGAAGACTCTTTAGAGTCCCTTGGACTGCAAGGAGATCCAACCACTCAATCCTAAAGAAAATCAACACTGAATATTCATTGGAAGGACTGATAGTGAAGCTGAAGCTCCAATACTTTGGCCACCTGATGTGAAGAGCTGGCAAACTGGAAAACACCCTGATGTTGGGAAAGATTAGGGTAGGAAGAAGAGGGAGCAATACAAAATCACTGAACACATCAAGTCAGGTTTTATTAAAAGTGCTAAAATGCATACTAAAGAAAAATAAAATACTGAATTAAGAAAATAACTTGAATGAATAGCAATAAATTCTCACCAAAATTACTAAAAACAGCATAAGATTTCAAGTTTCATCCCAACATTCAGCTTTATTCTTTAATACCATTATAAACAATCATAACTATAGAATATAGTGAGTGAGTCTATGTTTAGCATGGATTCCATTTATATTTTTCTTCAGTTCACACAATTACATTCAACATAATTAGATGGGTAATTTAAATATATAATCATTCCCTTTCTCAAATACATTCTGTGCTCCTAGATTTAACTTTATAAATCCAATCACTGAAGTTTACTTTTAAATACAACTTTGATGTAAAAGATGGTCTTAATGAACAACAAAATTGCCACAAATACAGCTACAAGATTAAGGCATGAAAACTTTGAAAACCAATTTGATACTTTTTAAACTGTGGAAAATTCTGAAAGAGATGGGACTACTAGACCACCTGACCTGCCTCTTGAGAAACCTGTATGCAAGTCAGGAAGCAAGTTAGAACTGGACAGGGAACAACATACTGGTTCCAAATAGGAAAAGGAGTATGTCAAGGCTGTATATTGTCACCCTGCTTATTTAACTTATATGCAGAGTACATCATGAGAAATGCTGGGCTAGATGAAGCACAAGCTGGAATCAAGATTGCCAGGAGAAATATCAATAACCTCAGATATGCAGACGACACCACCCTTATGGCAGAAAGTGAAGAGGAACGAAAAAGCCTCTTGATGAAAGTGAAAGAGGAGAGTGAAAAAGTTGGCTTAAAGCTCAACATTCAGAAAACTAAGATCATGGCATCTGGTCCCATCACCTCATGGGAAATAGATGGGAAGACAGTGGAAACAGTGCCAGACTTTATTTTTTTGAGCTCCAAAATCACTGCAGATGATGATTTCAGCCATGAAATTAAAAGATGCTTACTCCTTGGAAGGAAAGTTATGACCAACCTAGATAGCATATTCAAAAGAAGAGACATTACTTTGCCAACAAAGGTCCATCTGGTCGAGGCTATGGTTTTTCCAGTGGTCATGTATGGATGTGAGAGTTGGACTATGAAGGCTGAGCACCAAAAAATTGATGCTTTTGAACTATGGTGTTGGAGAAGACTCCTGAGAGTCCCTTGGACTTCAAGGAGATCCAACCAGTCTATCCTAAAAGAGATCAGTCCTGGGTGTTCATTGGAAGGACTGATGCTGAAGCTTAAACTCCAGTACTTTGGCCACCTCACACGAAGAGCTGACTCATTGGAAAAGATCCTGATGCTGGGAGGGATTGCAGGCAGGAGGAGAAGGGGACGACAGAGGATGAGATGGCTGGATGACATCACCAACTCGATGGACATGAGTTTGAGTAAACTCCTGGAGTTGGTGATGTACAGGGAGGCCCGGCCTGCTGTGATTCATGGGGTCGCAATGAGTCGGACATGACTGAGTGACTGAACTGAACTGATACTTATTTTTTAATTAGATTCCATAACAAGGTGAGTGGATATTATGCGACAACCTGTGGATTAAAATTATCAAAGGCAGCCCTGACCCTATCTTAATACAAAACTTTTTATTATTTACTGGTAAAGTTTGCTTAAATGACAACAACAAAATTGGCCTGATGCAAATAGCAAGCTTCTCTAGAAAGGTGTAAATGATCCCATTTACAGGATGTTTAATTTACAGAGAACTTTCCCAAAATGTTTCTGATGCTTCAGGGGTGGTACACACTTCAGTACCGAGTGACACTTACCTTGCGGTAGATCATATGGCACACGGCTACTCTCAGCCTCATCCCCACACGCTGAATGTGGTAGAAGTACACGTGGTGCAGAACGGCCCACAGGAGCACGCAGCCGCTCAGCCCTGCCGCATGGGCGTAGGCTTCCTGCAAAGCGGCAGAATTGGCAGGATCATAGTTTTCAACGTAACTAATAATTTCCCAAAAAAATATGGGCAGAACTACCTTGGTGCCTTCCTGAAAGAAAAAAAAGCCTTAATCAGAAATACAAGTCTTACCTGTTTTTCTTAACACAAACTTCACTTTTCTTATTAGCATGTTAAAAACCCATCTTGACCAAATGCTACATTCATGGCTAACTTAAAAGAAAAGTACACAGATCCACTATCTCCAGTGAGACAAGCAGACAGCAGTTTTAATGTAAGCCAAAATCTTACATTCAAAGACAATAAAGCCTTAGTATTGGGTTGGCCAAAAAGTTCTTTCAGTTTTTAAATAAAAGATACATTTTTCATTTTCACCAAGAACTTTATTGAACAATGTATTCAAAGTTCTGTTCCACTATCTTCTGCCATTTTTCAGGAAACTTCATAATTGCATATTTCCAAAACTTTATATCTTTTTGAGCAAAGAACTATTTCAGGTACCTTTTATAGTTCCTGGGAATTAATATTTTTTCCATTAAGAGAATTTTGTAAAAAACAAAATAAATAGAAACCCAAAGGAGCAGTGTCTGGTGAATATGGCAGATGAGTTAGAACTTCCAAGCCAAGCTGTAACAGTTTTTGCCTGATCATCAAAGAAATATGTGGTCTTACATTATCCTGATGGAAGATAATTCATTTTCTGTTGACTAATTCCAACACTTTACATCAAGTACTGCTTTAAGTTGGCCTAACTGGGAGAAGTACTCATTGGAATTAACTGTTTGGTTTTCTGAAAGGAGCTCACAATAGAGGACTCCCTTCCAGTCCCACTTTATGCACAACACCAGCTTCTTTGGATGAAGACTGGACTTTGGTGAGGTTGGTGGTGGTTCATTTCACTTACCCAAAGATCTGTTTCATTCCACATTAGTGTACTGTATCCACTTTTCATCACCCATCACAAGTTGCTTTTAAAAAGGAGCTTTTTATTAATAGTTACATTTCAGTAGAGAATTACACGTGGAAATAATGGTCAAGAAGATTTGTTTTTTTTTTTTCCTCATTTAACTTAGATGGAAAACAAACATCAAAGTGATTAATATAACCAAGATGGTGAAATGACTTTCAGTGGTTTTTTGGATATTTTAAGGATGTTGGCTATCTCCCACATGATATAACATTGATTGTTCTCAATTAATGTCTAGATTTGATCTCTATCAACTTTAACTGGTCTACTCAACTGCAAAACATCATCCAAGAAATCTCCAAAATGAAACTTTTTTTGTTTGTTTGTTTGTTTGTTTTTGTGTGTGTTGGGTCTTCATTGCAGTGCGCAAGCTTCTCTATTTGGAAAGCTCCAGCATAATTGCCCTGAGGCATGTGATATCTTAATTCCCTGACCAGGGATCAAACCTGTGACCCCTGCCTTGGAAGGCAGACTCTTAACCACTGGACCTCCAGGGAAGTCCCCTGATGGGTTGTTTCTGATAGCTCTCTTCTGTCTATAAAATGTTGAGGAACCCACAAGAGGAAGAGAAGGAAAATCCAAAACTCAAAACACAAAGTATAACTAAAAAGCATTTTCTGCTCAACTAACTAGTGCCTGATCAGATTATTTACAGAAAGCTGACCCCATCTCTCAAATGGATGTGACACTGAAGCCCTACACTCCTGTCTTGCTCTACACACACATGTTCACAGGCTGTAACACCTGCCTTACCTTTCACAAAGTCACGGGAGATTTCATCTACTCCAGAGAAGAGAAGACTGTTTATGGGGAAAATTATGAGTAAGATGACCATAGCAGAGGAAGATGACCAGTTCTCAAGAACACAAAGGCTCACTGTTACATTTCTTGGAAGCCTCATCATTCATCCGTGGAGGCACTAAGAGCTTAAGAAGAGCCCTTGTAGATTGTAAAACGTACTGTTGATACAGTTTACTGAGACAGAAGTCTGGAGACTTACACAGAGAAGCAAGAAAGTCAAACCATACATGGTAGTCCCAGCCCAGATATGATCAAGGGGAGCCCAGTGCTGCAGGCTACAAACCTGGGACTATCTACCAGAAGTGCCGTGGTAACACCTGCCATCCCAAAGTGTCCTAAAATTGTGATTCTTATTGGGAATCACTGCTGTCTGCTCAGTTCAGTTCAGTTGCTCAGTTGTGTCCAACTCTTTACGACCCCATGGACTGCAGCACGCCAGGCTTCCTGGTAGGCCATCACCAACTCCCGGAGCTTGCTCAAACTCGTGTCCATTGAGTCGATGATGCCATCCAACCATCTCATCCTCTGTCCTCCCCTTCTCCTCCCACCTTTAATCTTTCCTGGCATCAGGATCTTTTCCAATGAGTCAGTTCTTCACATCAAGTGGTCAAAGTATTGGAGTTTCAGCTTTAGCATCAGTCCTTCCGATGAATATTTAAGACTGATCTCCTTTAGGATTGACTGGTTGGATCTCCTTGCATTTCAAGGGACTCTCAAGAGTCTTCTCGAATACCACAGTTCAAAAGCATCAATTCTTCAGTGCTCAGCTTTCTTTGTAGTCCAACTCTCACATTCATACATGACCACTGGAAAAACCATAGCCTTGACTAGACGGACCTTTGTTAGCTGTTACTCAGCTGTCTGTTACTCATCTATTTGATCCTAACATCATTTCAATTACAGGAGGAGTAAGAGTAATGTCACCCACCTAAAAGAATACTAATAAATGCAAGAAATTCAGCAAAATAAAGTGCACAATAAAGGTAGGTCATTACCACCTAAGTGTCTGGGGTTATCTCCTGGGAGACAGTCTTTAATAACCCAGTTGAGCAAATAGACACATTAAGGAGTAATGCCAGTCCATGGCCGATAGCTTCTACTCTTCTGTATATTCTTGACCCTCACCTCAACTAGTGAGGAATAAAACAACTGAGAAGATATTCACTATCAAACTTGAAACTAACCAAATTAAACCTTTCTGGATAGGCAGGCACAAGATCAAAACTTGTTCCCCAAATCTCTTCATCTTTGACATCAGTCTAAGCTTGATTTGTGAATATTCTTTCCACAAACCAATTAAGAATCAGGTTCTTAAATCTTCATAGGAATTCTCACAACTATGAAACCATGAAAGATTTTTAAAGAGTCTAATATAATACAACAACATTTGATCAAGGTTCTACAAGAATCTCAGAGTCTCTGGGGCAGACATTTCTTGATTGAGTCCTTGGTATTCAGCCTCCTGAAAGCACTTGACTTTTGGGCCCCATTTCCTGCTGCTTAGGGGAACTTCTCACAGGGTTGCTGCTGCTGCTGCTGCTGCTGCTGCTAAGTCACTTCAGTCGTGTCTGACTCTGTGCGACCCTATAGATGGCAGCCCACCAAACTCCCCCATCCCTGGGATTCCCCAGGCAAGAACACTGGAGTGGGTTGCATTTCCTTCTCCAATGCATGAAAGTGAAAAGTGAAAGTGAAGTCGCTCAGTTGTGTACGACTCTTCACGACCCCATGGACTGCAGCCTACCAGGCTCCTCCTTCCATGGTATTTTCCAGGCAAGAGTACTGGAGTGGGGTGCCATTGCCTTCTCCGTCTCACAGGGTTAAGTGCTAAGACTGGATGCCATGATCTTAGTTCTCTGAATGTTGAGCTTTAAGCCAACTTTGTCACTCTCTTCACTTTCATCAAGAGGCTCTTTAGCTCTTCTTCACTTTCTGCCATAAGGGTGGTGTCATCTGCATATCTGAGATTATTGATATTTCTCCTGGCAATCTTGATTCCAGCTTGTGCTTCATCCAGCTCAGCATTTTTCATGATGTACTCTGCATATAAGTTAAATAAGCAGCGTGACAATATACAGCCTTGACATACTCCTTTTCCTATTTGAAACCAGTCTGTTGTTCCATGTCCAGTTCTAAGTGTTGCTTCCTGACCTGCATACAGGTTTCTCAAGAGGCAGGTCAGATGATCTGTTATGCCCATCTCTTTCAGAATTTTCCACAGTTTATTGTGATCCACATAGTCAAAGGCTTTGGCATGGTCAATAAAAGAGAAATAGATGTTTTTCTGGAACTCTCTTGCTTTTTTGATGATCCAGTGGATGTTGGCAATTTGATCTCTGGTTCGTCTGCCTGTTCTAAAACCAGCTTGAACATCTGGAAGTTCACGGTTCATGTATTGCTGAAGCCTGGCTTGGAGAATTTTAAGCATTACTTTACTAGTGTGTGAGATGAGTGCAATTGGCTTAGTTTGAGCATTTGAAACCACAGGAATAAAATAAATATTTATGAAACACAGTATTTACAAAATAAAAATATGAATCAAAATTTGTAATGTTACATCTA
The DNA here is from genome assembly GCF_019320065.1 of Cervus canadensis. NCBI lineage: Eukaryota > Metazoa > Chordata > Mammalia > Artiodactyla > Cervidae > Cervus > Cervus canadensis. The sequence goes on along the minus strand of NC_057394.1, from coordinate 15,029,067 downwards.
AAGAGGGAGAAGAATTAGAATGGAACAAGGATACCAATCTTCTTTAAAAATAGCCTCTTCTGTTGATTTGACTTTGGAATTGTGAAAATATTATACAGAATTGTAATTATAAAACAATCAAGTTTTCAAAATCAATTCCTAAAATTTCAGAGTAAAATGAAACAAAAACTATATCCATTCAGTAGGTTGCCAGTTATACAAAAAATAATTATTGAAAGTGGTTTAAAAAAAAATTTGAAAACACAGTCCCTGTGTGATATGCCTATCCAAGAACAGTATGAACAGCAGCAACAACAACACGCTTCCAAAAGTCATATTATGGTTAATAGTGTTGATACTATAAGATTTTAAAATGAATAATCATGTTGGTATCATTGAGAACTGGGATTAACTGAAGTTGCTCAGTCGTGTCTGATTCTTTGTGACCCCATGGACTACAGCCTGCCAGGCTCCTCTATCCATGCAATTTTCCAGGCAAGAATACTGGAGTGGGTTGCTATGCCCTCCTCCAGGGGACCTTCCCAACCCAAGGATCGAACCCAGGTCTCCCACGCTGCAGGCAGACTCTTTACCATCTGAGCCACCAGTAGGCATGGCAGAAAAGGGAAAAGATGATGAGAGGAAAACAGATACCAATCTAAGCGTAAAAAGATAAAGTAAAAGTACCACTGTCCTGAATCTGATTTAGATTGGAAATACCCATATAAATTCTAGGTCTATATACTATAAAAAATGTATACTAGCTTTGTCCAATGAAAAAGCTGAGAAACAATAGCCAACTCAACAGCAATGAGTACCTCTAGTGCCCAGACTGTAATCTCTAAATACCATTTCCCACTAGATGGAGCCATGGCTGCTTGGAGAAATGGAGATTCCAGGGCTGGGGAAAATTTGTATTAGGATGCACAGCTTTTTTTGTGTAACGATAAACCAGAAACTTGTCATACCAGAAAGCAAAAAATTAGCAAAGATTTCTACAGCTTGCACACAAGACAGGAGTCCTGGGAAGAGACCTATTCTATTCTTAATGGCAGAGGCTGGTTTCACAAAGGGCTTAGAAAACTCACTGCTGTTTACAGGCCATCATGGCACAACAAGAACACTTGAGAAAAGTCACTTCTAAAAGTCAACTTTTCTGGAAAGTAATTAAAAGTTTCACTTCTAAGCAGAATTTTGAATTTTTCACCATTATGAAAGCAATCTTTTTAAAAAGGAGTCACCTATTTCCTTGACTTATTAAAGAAAATGGATTGAGGGGGATTGGAGGATGAGTGAAATAGGTGAGGGAGATGAAGAGGCACAAACTTCCAGTTATGGGAATGTAATGTATAACATAGGAAATAGAGTCAATAACACTGGAATAACTTTGTATGGTGACAGAGGCTAACTAGACTGATCAGGGTGATCATTTTATAATGTACAAAAATATTGAATTTCTATGCTATACACTTGAAACTAATATAACATTGTAAGTCAATCATCCCTCAATTTTTTAAAAAAGTTTTCGATGAGACAGTAAAAATACAGTTTTTTTTTTTTTAAAAATGAATTGAAAAGCATCACCCTCATATATGCCTCAAGGTCATCACTGTGGATATTTCTAACACCTGATGGCTAATGTTGTGCTCTCGAAATCAGCAGGGCAGGTCTGCTCTGCATGTCCCTGTCTGCTTGGCTCAGTGCCCCCTCCTCCTCTCCTTTGCTGTGTGGTCCTCAGTGGTTGCTCTCAGCCCACAGTATCTCTGCCACCAGCAGCCACTGCTCAGCCTCCCGGGTTGAGCAGAAGTGAGGGATACGTGGAAGAAATGGTTGGGAAATAAAAGCAAAGACCACTCAGCTCCTGGGGAACCAGCCCTGAGTCCAGGCACAAAGCCCACTTTGGGACGCAGAGGATTCTGTTACTTCCTGCCCATCAGCTGAGCTCCAGAGTGAAGATTTACACAAATATCTGCCTTCCTATAGCTTCTACCTAAAACAGATACAACCAGCAAAAGTGACCTTGGACAAAGGTCAGTGATTAGACAAGTCCGGCCATTTCTAAGGTTCGCGGAAAAAGGACATAAACCTTGGTCACTCCTCCCCACTCAGGGTAGGGAGTGAGTGAGCCCACTGAGGTTCTTCAAGGTCACGCCATTTACACACCAGCAGGTGGAGACCTCACCTCTCAGAGAGGAGCCCTGATGACCTGGGGAGGTGGGCTCTGTGTCTCTGGTCCAGGAAGAGTCTTTAGGCCCCTCCTCTCCACCCTGAGGGCCCCAGACAGGTGGAGACCTGTTCTCCTCACCCAAGGTCCCCATAAATTTGCACACAGGGGCCAGGCGTGCTGGGAACTCAATGGCTGTTCTGTTCTAATTAGGGGTGACCTCCATGTGCTCCAAGTTGAACATTAGCCTGGTACTTGCTTCCCCAAGCATTATGATCACTCCTCAATTCTCACAGGACAGAGGTTTCACACTTTGAAATCCTAACCCTAAAGCCTTGCCCTGGACTGGCTTCACCCTGACTCTTCCCACTGGTGTTTCCCAGAGTGCCTGTGCTATGGTTGGTCACAGTACTGTCTGGGAAACATGGGTAACCCCTGAGTCATCCTGTGTACCAGAGGAATTAAAAGAGGGCAGGAGGTCACAAAGTAAATGTTTTAGAGAATGTTTTAGAGAATCCTGAGCTGAGTTTAGCTCTTCCATTATTTAAAATTATCACCACTTAGGGATGGTAATGAGGGGAAGGTTAAAGCGCTCCTGGTCCATCTGAACACAGCATGTTGTTGCTACTGGCATCAACATCCTAATCAAATCTGGCACCCAGGGGACATGGACACTTGAACTCTACTCTCATTTATGATCCCAAATCTGACTTCCTGCTCCCTGAAGTTCTTAGCATCCTATTTATTATCCTTAGACAATGTTCAGGATGCATGTGTCTGACACCATGAATACAAAGCTCTAAAGACAAGCCTTTCTGACCCTGGATGAGCTCTCAGGCATTGAGATGAACAGGCTTATAAGTCAGAGTGCCCAAAGTGGAACCTCAGTTTGTTCTTTATGCTCCGTGTGACCACGAGCATCCTATGTAACTACTTGGACTAAGAGTCCTCTCTTCTAAAATGAGGGTAATATGAAACCTATAACTTCATTGAGTTAGTCCAAGGAATAAAAGTGATATTACACATAAAGTGCTCATTGCAGTTCCTGATACATAACTTGTTGTTGAGTACTTACTATTGTTACTACTGCACTACTAATAGTACTGTTGTTGCCACCACCATGGCTACTGAGTATGAGCCCCTGTTACTGCTACTAGTACTTCTAGTATGACAGAGGATGAGCTGCCTTGCTTTCACAGTCCTCTACTCCCCACTTCTCTGCCATGACCGCCCAGTGACCAGCCTCCTGAAGGAGGGGCCAGGGCTCTACCAACTGACACCTGACACAGCCCCAGGCCTGGCCTTCCTGGATCCCAGCCGGAAGTGCTCCTGGGGCTGGACAACTGTGAAATCAACACTCCACCCCACCCTTCACAAGGCAGTACAGTATGTCAGTGGTCAGTGCCCTCTCTAAGGTGGCACTCTGCCCCACACACCTGTCCACCCTCTGGCACAATGGCCAATCCTCTCCTGACATCAGTGAGAACTCCATCCCCCAGGACCACCCAGTCCCCTGGGAGCTGACAGATCCTCTGTCTCTCCAGTTGTGTGGGGTGGACTTCACCTGCCCAGCTGCCCACTGCCCACAGTGCCCTTCAGTACAGCACAGCCTTTAAACAAGAGACACACCGCCCACCTGTAAACCACCTGGCCCACCCACCTCACCCCAACACAATGGACTGAGAACAACTCACACCTTCTCCACCTAAAACCCCCCTTTCACAGCAGCTGCATCTTCCATCCTCCTGCCCTCACACACTCACAGCCCGCCCGTGTCCCTAAGGCAGCGCTAAGGGACCACGGAGAGCACGAGCCACCCAGGGGGTCTGCAGCAGGCCTCCAGCAGGTCAGCCAGAGCAGGGGCTGCCGGCACTGTGTCCCCAGGTGAACTGTCTCACTGGTGGATCTTGACCCAGGATCTTCAGGGTCACGGAGGTCACTGACCTCACAGCTTTCTGCTTTTGGCTTGCTCTGCTTATCCCCTCCTACACCCTCTGCCAATGCCAGGCTACCAGGATCCACCTTCAACCAGGAATCCATCTCCACAGCCAGGGAAAGAAAGCAGCATGGAGGGTGCACAGAATTCACAGTAAAGCTGGAGCTCCTCCCCATGGGGGCTTTGGCTCACAGTGCCAGCCCATGGGGAAGGGGGCAGCCTGGGGAAAGGTATGCTCTTAGGAGATCTGGGCAGCTACAGTACACATGCAGGGCCCTGGGTTCTGTTCCCCTGGAAGAGGAGAAGCAATGGTATCTTCTTAGAAAAGCATTTATCAGATGTGACCTGTTCAAGGTAACAATTTTTACCTTGTTAAACTATAACAAAAGTGCCATAAAATGTATGTTATTTGGGGCTCCTGTCCAAATTCAGTTCAGTCGCTCAGTCGTGTCTGACTCTTTGCGACCCCATGAATCGCAGCACGCCAGGCCTCCCTGTCCATCACCAACTCCCGGAGTTTACCCAAACTCATGTCTATCGAGTCAGTGATACCATCCAGCCATCTCATGCTCTGTTGTCCCCTTGTCCTCCTGCCCCCAATCCCTCCCAAAATCAGGGTCTTTTCCAATGAGTCAACTCTTCTCATGAGGTGGCCACTTAGTTTCAGCTTCAGCATTGGTCCTTCCAATGAACACCCAGGACTGATCTCCTTTAGGATGGACTGGTTGGATCTCCTTGCAGTCCAAGGGACTCTCAAGAGTCTTCTCCAACACCATAGTTCAAAAGTATCAATTCTTCGGCACTCAGCTTTCTTCACAGTCCAACTCTCACATCCATACATGACCACCGGAAAAACCATAGCCTTGACCAGATGGACCTTTGTTGGCAAAGTAATGTCTCTGCTTTTGAATATGCTATCTCGGTTGGTCATAACTTTCCTTCCAAGGAGTAAGCATCTTAATTTCATGGCTGCAATCACCATCTGCAGTGATTTTGGAGCCAGAAAAAATAAAGTCTGACACTGTTTCCACTGTCTCCTCATCTATTTCCCATGAAGTGATGGGACCAGATGCCATGATCTTAGTTTTCTGCTTGTTAAGCTTTAAGTCAACTTTTTCACTCTCCTCTTTAACTTTCATCAAGAGGCTTTTTAGTTCCTCTTCACTTTCTGTCATAAGAGTTCTATCATCTGCATATTTGAGGTTATTGATATTTCTCTTGGCAATCTTGATTCCAGTATATGCTTCTTCCAGCCCAGTGTTTCTCATGATGTACCCTGCATATAAGTTAAATAAGCAGGGTGACAATACACAGCCTTGAAGTACTCCTTTTCCTATTTGGAACTAGTCTGTTGTTCCATGTCCAGTTTGAACTTTTGCTTCCTGACCTGCATACAGGTTTCTCAAGAGGCAAGTCAGGTGGTCTGGTATTCCCATTTCTTTCAGAATTTTCCACAGTTTATTATGATTCACACAGTCGAAGGCTTTGGCATAGTCAATAAAGCAGAAATAGATGTTTTTCTGGAACTCTCTTGCTTTTTCGATGATCCAGTGGATGTTGGCAATTTGATCTCTGGTTCCTCTGCCTTTTCTAAAAGCAGCTTGAACATTTGGAAGTTCATCGTTCACGTATTGCTGAAGCCTAGCTTGGAGAATTTTGAGCATTACTTTACCAGCGTGTGAGATGAGTGCAACTGTGCGGTAGTTTGAGCATTCTTTGGGATTGCCTGTCCAAATTACCTTCCTCTAGATCACTGGGCACATATTGCCTGAGGCTGCTGGAATCTTCTTCTGGTCAAAGATCAGTCAGCATTTATACTGAGCACCAGGAACTTTCTAACATAATATAAAATGTCATTTATTTCAAGGCCGTCTTTCCACAAAACTCTTTAATTGGTTAAAAGAAAAATTGTAACCCCTGGTTTTCGATCTTTGCCATTTTAAAGATAAATACAACCTCTGAGCTCTATCATGTTTCCGTGAGGGTCTATCCTCAGACCTTAGACCACTGGCCTCTCTCCCCACCCGTCCCGTCCACCTCAGTACTGAGATACATACACCAAAAAGCAATGCACAGTATGAAAATCTTTTACCTCAAGAAATGTAAACATTCCCCAAATTAAATAGGATTTCCAGTAACACTTTACGATTGCTTTCATTAAGGAAGGCTCCTGTGCGTCTTTCTGGGCTCTCTTAACTTCCTGATCCCAGTACCTGCGACGAGAAACAGAGCACAGTGAAGAACAGCGTGTCCACCACAGGGAAACAGGGGAAGGGCGGAGTGGGAGATGGGCCTTCACTACAGGGCGCTCTGTGGGGCCCCATAGATGCTGGCGAACTGCTCACAGGGCTCCTGAAAGATGAGTGATGCAGACTCTGAAGCACCAGAGAAACAGGCTTTGAGGGAAAAGTTCCAGATTCTGGAAACAAGTTCCTGCCAAGCTTTGCTGGACTCACAGGTCATGAGCAGCTCAGGAGGGCAGACTCCCTCCTCCAGGGGCCCCACCTCCAGGGACAAAGCTCAGCCTCCAGGGCCATGGCTGCGGGTTCCTTCCACGTTCACTGTTGCACAGGGAACATGGGCTCCCCCAGCCTCCAAAGTGGGCTAAGCCTGGAGTCAGCCTGAGGGGGTGAGCATGCAGTGTCAGGGGAGGAGGCTCAGA